>NW_009919107.1:0-2179 GCF_000696875.1 Nestor notabilis
GGGCCC
Organism: Nestor notabilis; assembly: GCF_000696875.1. NCBI lineage: Eukaryota > Metazoa > Chordata > Aves > Psittaciformes > Psittacidae > Nestor > Nestor notabilis. The sequence continues at coordinate 7 of NW_009919107.1, forward strand.
CTTCCAACGTGAGATATTATGTGATTCTGTGATAATTAAAACATTAGCTACAATGGATGTGGTTTCCAGACTAGGTAGTATATATGTGTATGTTCCGTGCCACGCTTTAGACCGTTTATTATGCCATGGTATATGTTATCATACATTTATTATGCCATTGTATTTGTGGGGTATGTATATGTAAACACACATATACATATGTACGTACGTATATACACAGGAGTATTTGTGTACATACATGTACATAATGGGTATATTTGGTGTATACATATATATACACAATATATACGCCATTTATACAAAGTACCATTTATTATACCATGAACAGTGAGTGGGTAGATGTATACATATATATACACACACTGTATATATGTATGTGTATATATATATACACACACTTTATATATATGTATATATATATATGCACACTATATGTTCTGTGGCAACCCCGAGGCACCTTGCGTTAAGCCTCCTGCTACTTGGGATGCACCTCTGATTTTACCACTGAACTGCGCAGCAAGAGTGGCTGGGCAAGGCACTGGCTATACCTGCCCTGGCAGAGATTTGGTTCTTTTCGGTGCCCGGTGTAGATTTCTTCCCTCCTGAGTTCTTGTTTGAGCCGTTTGTCCTTGGCTTAGCTCTGGCTAAAACCTGCGCTGCGGCTCAAAGCAGGCAGGAAAGCTATTGAGTTGCCATGAGTAACGCACAAAACTTTCCTACTGAACCTTAGTTTCACTCTGCATCTGAACCAAAAACAAGGTCTGATCATGCAGAGTCGAACAGACAAACATAAAGAGTAAGCAAGCAAACAACAACAAAAAAAAGACACTTGGGGTTTTACTTCCCGCATTCTCCTACTCATTTTTAATGGAATTTTAACCCTCATAAATTGAATCTTAATAGTGTAGAAAATATCTTGAGATAATAGGTTTCCTTATTGTTTGCTTTGTTGAGAAAATTTGGTTAAGAGCTACAAATATTTGATTTGGTTTGGGGATCTATTTGCGGGGTTTTCTTTTTTTCCCTTTCTTTCTTTCTTTTTTTTTTTTTTAAATAATAGAAGTGCAAAAATGCTTATAAATTTAATAATTCATAAATTCCTGTAGAAGTTAAGTTTTTCAGAAAATAGAGCCCACATGTCAGAGTGGCAGCCATTTTGTGAAGTGTTTCTAAGGGAAACAGAAGTTAGTCTTACTCTGAAATGAGGGGACGAAATAAAAAAACCTGCAAACAAAACAGTTTGGAGACAACAATTCCTTTTCATCTGGAACAACAGAAACAAAACGAATAACTGTCTCAGTACCTTTCTCAGTAACTCACTTTAGAAAAACATTTGATTTTCCATATAAAGTGTAAGGACTAAAATGGCAGTTAGTTCAGCTGGTGAATCATTAAATACATTCCTTCAAATGAGAACCCGAGAAAGCCTTTTCATGAAATGCACAAGTCCAGTTTAAATTACAGTACATTAATCGTTCAATGAACATTGGAAAAGTTTCATCTTAAGTACGTCCATTAACACAACACACTTTTAGCTCTCAAAATGCCTGGAAAGCAACTCCACTACACACTGGTACTTAGAATATCTGTCAGTGAATTCTACCTCTATTGATGAATAATGAATATCAAAAATATTACTAATAATAGTGACTAGTAATATATACCTAGTTTCAAATTACAATTTATACTCAGTGACAATTTCTATGCCATCTTGTGTGCCATTCTTTAACATGAATATACTAGTAAAGAGAATCACTTCGATTTTCTCGAAATCGGAAAAGGTAGAAGGAGAGAAGATCTTTTAAGGCTATATTTAAAACAAACAAACAAGAAAAGTCGATAGAAGCGCAGTCAGCTCCCCGAACCCATCTGGAAGCGGATTTTGCAGCCCCACTTCTCCTTTTGAGTACCCTCTAGCATAATTCGTTTGCTGACAGCGGTGCCACTCTGAACTCTACCCGATACTTGCAGGAGGGCGAGGGTTCAGGCAAGCGCCAGCATTATTCAGGCAGCTGTGGTTGAATTCATTGAAACCCCGAAACTGACACACACCACCACTACCACCTCCCCACCCCCACTGTGGCAGAGGACAGCCCCCACCCCGGGGTGCTCCGTACCTGGAGCGGGGTTCTTCCAAAGGAGTTGGTCGCGTTAGGATCCGCGCCCGCGTTCA
>NW_009919108.1:0-1187 GCF_000696875.1 Nestor notabilis
GGAGACCCCAAAGCAGCCTCATCTGCCACTCCAAGCAGATCCTGGCTTTGCCCTGGATCACTGTACCTGCTTTCAGCACCTGTCAGCTCCATAGAGATCTGTGCTTATAGCAGCACCCAAAGGTGCTGGTGTCCCCTTGGCCCTAAATGTCTCCTCCTCCCCTTGCTGTGGGGCAACCCCAACAGGAGGAAGGTGGGGGGCATGCAGGGCATGGGGGGCTGTGTTTGGCATGGGGATTAGCAAGCTCCCAGAGTGATGGTGGTCTCCCCCCTCCCCACCGGACATGCAGGCAAATATTTGTGCCCAGACTTCGCAGGACAGCGAGAAGGAATTTCATTCTTGCGCCCACCTGCGGCTCCATTAACCCCTTCACTGCCCTGCAGGACAGAGTGAGAGGGGTGAGGTGCCCTCCTGGTACCCCCTGTGCCCCTCATTAGGGTGGGGAGCTCGGATGAGGAGCAGGATGGGAGAAGGGGACACAATGGGATCACCCCAAATGCCAGCAGAGCCAGTGGCAGAAGGTGCAAGGAAGAGGCTGGAGGGTTTGCCCATGGGCATCCTCTGGACAGCACCCAGGGCTTTGTGCTGGGTGCTGGGCAGCATGTGGACTACCGGGAATTGGGGAAAACCCTGCCAACATTCACCCCCCAAGCTGCGGCACCCCTGCCAAGGTGTTCTTTGCAAGCCCCTTTGCCCAGCAGCACGGCGGGACAGGCTGGTGGGGAGTGGAGTGGGCTGCAGAGGGCATTGGGAGCAGGATCGGACCACGGATGTTTATTGGTAATATGCAAACGTGAAATGGCCCAGAGGGGTCAGGAGATAGCCAGCCCCCGGGGCTGCCCGCACTCAGGGAGCGGACTGGCCCGGGTAGAGGGTCCTCTGCTGCCTGGCACCCCCAGAGCCCTGCTGTGCTCCTTTCCCTGGCCCCAGGGCCAGCTGTGCCCTGAGCAAACGGGGCTGTTTGCTCACACTGGGATTAGCTGCTTGCTTTGTTCCTTTGACTTTCTCCTCCCTTTATGCCGACCCTTTTATGGGGGCTTCAAAGGGGGCTGAGACCCCCCGCCCTGTCCCTGGAAGCCCACGTTTGCTTCCTATGTCTCCTCAGCCCCCCGCCTTGCACTGACATCCTGGGGGTGCCCACCGAGCACATCTGGGTGGCCTGCGGGTCAGCAGCTGTGCCACACGTC
>NW_009919108.1:1208-2724 GCF_000696875.1 Nestor notabilis
ACCTCCGGCTACCCTCAGCACCGTGGCGAAGTGGGTGCAAACAGCCGCCCCCCGCAGTGGGATTCTCGGCACTTTGCACCCTGTAAGGAGAGGTGGGAAACTTGGCACCAGGATCCGGCCAGCTGCATAGCCCCACAGCCCCCCCGGCATCCTGCCCCCTGCCAGATACCTGCCTACCTCAGCCAGAGCCCCCATGCCCCTCTGGGATCTCTGACTTTCACCACCTCCACACCCCTTACCTCCACAGCATGCAGCATCCCTGGATTTGGGCTGGGGGAAACACAGTGGACCAGCAGCAGGGACTCCCCCCACATCCCCTTCTGTCCCCCTGCTGTGGTCAGCAAACACTGGCATCGCCCTTCTCAGCAGAGGAATACCAGACTGCCCACAGGAACGGGCTCCTGCTGCCCACCAGCTTCTGGCATAGCTGAAAAAGAGCATTTTGGAGTAAAGGGACTGTTGAAGGCAGCTTGGATACCTTGGTGTCCACTGGTGTCCAGTGGACCTCCAGTTTCCAGCAGCTCTCTGGTTCCCCTTGATGGGAATTGCCTAATGATGAGGACAAGGAGAGAGTGCAGGGCACCACAGCTCTCCAGCCTGGCATCATCAATGGCTTTGCACCCAGGGAGGGATGGGGACCTGGCCATGGCAGGGAGGGACTGACACAGGGCCAGCAGCAGGAGCAGGGCCAGCACTGTCAGAGGGGCTGAGGGTGCTGTCGGGCATGTTTGCAGCTTGTCACGTCCGCAGAGACAGGGCATGGCCGTGCAGGGGAAGCCTGGCGGCATTTGACCCCAGTGCTCACAGCTCCCGACAGCTGTGCCCCCTGCGAGCTGGGCTGCTAGCCTCATCCGCGGAGATGCGGCACCCACCGACCCCCATCTGGGCACCCTGTGACCTACAAGGTGGGGTCTGGGGGCCGAGCAGGGCAGGGGGCAAGCGGATCGGGCCTGAGGTGATTACTCTGACTGTTGTCACCCAGCCAGGCGCTGCCGGGAACCGCTGGCTGCAGGGACAGGGGCGGGTGGGAGTGTGCGAGAACAGCAGTGTGAGAAGGAAGCGCACGAGCTGCAGCGAGATCAGGGGCAAGAGGATGTGAGCTGGGGGTCCCTCCACAAAGGGAAGCGTGTGTGGGGCTATCTGGCTCCTAAGCACGCATCCTGATGCGTGTGGCAGGAAATGCATGTGTGCACACATAGGTCTGAGGGTGTACATGGGGGGTGTGTACACATATGCTATTTGGGCACACACGTGCGTGTATACAGAGGTATGGGTGTGTGCACACCCCACCCCAGCAGCCAGGGTGCTCTGGGGTGGGGGCTGGGTTTGCCAGGGGTGATGTGACAGCCGCACCAGGGCCTGGTGCTGGACAGACCCCCAGTGCTTCTCCTACCCAGGGAGGGAGTATCTGTGGGTACATCACCCATCCACAACCAACACACCTGGTGAAACAGCCCCAGGGACCACGTGCCAGACCAACCCCTGGGCTCCACCACCTTCCCTGGCTTGGAGGGGT
>NW_009919108.1:2761-5631 GCF_000696875.1 Nestor notabilis
TCGCATCTCAGTGCGGGAGGCAGGGAGCAAAGCCCACCTCTGGGCAAGGTTCACTGGGGCTCAGTTCCACCTCTAGCTGAGGGGCACTGGAGTTAGACCCAATGTCTTCGTGAGGGTTTTTGGTAGCCTTCATGCCTGGCTGCCACAGCCAGGAGCAGGACCCTGTCAGGGATGATGATACCCAGGTCACACAGCTCAGGGTCACCCATGCCATCTGTTCTGCAGGTACCACAGCCACCCTCACCCCCTGGCCAGGCACAGCCAAGGCGCTGACCACTGGAGTCCCAGCAGCCAAGCACTCAGGCCAGGGGCCAGGTGAGCAGCCCTGGGGACGCCCTTCCCGCGCCCCACGCCAAGGGAGGAAGCGGACGGAGGCAGGAAGCCGTCCCCCGGGCCCCTGCTGCGATTTTGCTTGAAGGTCAGTGGCGACACAACAGGAAATCGCACTGCCTCAGCTGGGCGGCCAGGCCGGAGCCAGAGTGCTGCGCTGTGCTGTCCCATCCCATCCCGGGGGCGATCCCGGCCCCCAGCCTTCCATTCCCACTGGGCAGCTCGCGGGGAGCCCGCGCCACCACTGCCTTCCATGGAAGGGGGACAGGAGGCAGGGAGCAGCTGCTGGCCCCAGGGTGGAAGATGCAGGGCCGAAGCCCCCAGCTGAGCATGGAGCTGAACAGTGAGTGTGCAGCCAAAAAAAGGGGGGACGGGAGTGAGCATGAAAGGGCATTGTGTTCGCAGCAGACACCATGGCTGTACAGCCTGAGCATCCCCTGCATGACCCCAAGAGATGAGCCCCACAGGTGGGCAGCAAGCCCCACAGGTGAGCAGCAAACCCCAAGTGCGGCTCTGGTTTGGTTGGACCTGGCTCCTACCAGTGCTCAAGGACAGCCAAGCACCTCTCCCTGCCTGTCCTAGGGAAACAGGCTGTGCCAAGGGCTTTTGGGGACAGGCGTAGTGCCAAGCCAGGTGGATGCACAGAGGGTGTTTGGAAAGGAAAGGTCTATTGCGAGGATGCTGCACCTGCCCGGCCAAGAGACATACTTGGCAGCAATGTGCCAGCAGTGCTGGGGAAGGCAAGCTCTTGGCCAGAGCACTGGCAAGCAGGATGCTGCAGGCAGGGATTCCCCAAAGCGCACGTGACACCCAGAGCTGCTCCTGGCACAGATCTGGAGGGCTGGCCCTGGCTGCACAGGGAATGTGGCTCTGCTCCCTGCTCACAGCCCAGCCCAAAGCAGAGCTGAAAAACCTGGTACAGACATGGCTGTGCGGCTCCTTGGCACATACCACCAGCATGGAAACACTGGCTCTTCCCAGTGCCTCTGCTGACTGACAGGGGTGCAAGCACCTCAGGCCCTCCTCAGCCCCCCTACACCTCTCCCTGCACCGCTACTATGGGGCCAACAAAGCTGCCACTGGGCTGGGGTGAGGGTTGCCACTGCAGGCATGGCCCAGGGATGGACCTGCACAGGGAGGGTGGCATGTTACTCAAGGTAACCCAGTCTCCACCAGGACTGCTCCTCTTCACATCCTTTCTCCTGCACATGGAAGAAGGCCATGCCAGCCCAACACGGCTGGTCTGTGACAACAGACTCATCCAGAAGTACATTGGGGAGGCCAAGGACATGGAAAAGAGACTGGTGAGGATACAGTCCCCCCAGAACCCAAGACCAGGGATGGGCACAGCTCCCGGTATCTCACCGCAGGACATGTCCTGTCCCCCCACAGGGCCAGTGCCAGGTGATGCCTGCACTCAGCTGTCCTGCAGTGCTGCCCTTGGTGGACTTCAACCTCCAGCAGTGGAAATCCAAATCGGTGAGAGGGGCTGGGAGGATGGTGCTGACACTGGGGTGCTCACGGGGCTGAAGAAAGAAACCCTGGTTTGGCACAGGCACTGTAAGTGCCAAACAAGATGCCTGTGGGCACACCTGGTAGTACAGGGGGGTGGAGAAACCCTGTTCAGACCTAGGGTGGGAGCATAGAAATGAGCCAGACCTGGGATGACCCTGCTTGCTGCCTGCTCCCACAGAACGAGACCAAGCGGCGGGAGATTCTGTGTGACCTGGCACTGTTGGTGGGTGCTACGGCAGGCGCCCAGGGCCAAGTGACTGAGCCATGCGGGGCCAGGCAGCTGAGCCAGCTCTACCAACACGCCAACACCTTCCTTCTGCTCCTGCAGACCTTCGGCTGGGAGGTGAGGCCTCCCCATATGAGCCAGAACACCCTGGTGCAGTGCTGGCTGCACTACGCTGGATATGGCGGCACTTGTCACCTCCCACTCTCAACCTTGTCCACAGGCAGGACCCTGGGAGTCAGGCTGCTCCCCGCGCTCCATGGAGCAGACCCACATCACTGGCATCTTCCTCACTTACCGGCAGCTGGTGCAGGGCAAGCTGCGCTTCTTCTTCCATGACCTGGCCAAGGACTTGTGCAAGCAAGGCCAGGCAGGTGGCACAGACCCTCAGTGCGGGTCCCGGTGAGGCTGTGCAAAGGGCTCACACCCTAATCCCAGCTCACAGCCGGATGCTGAGCTGTGCTCTGAGTACCCAGGAAGGTGCCCACAGGGGAAGGACTGGCTGCTGTTGAAGCCTGAAGTGACCATGCAGCCCATGGAGGCAGACAGCAGCAACACACCCATGTACCAGCGGGCACAAGCCCTGCTCCCAGGCAGGCAGGCACCTCTACTGTGAATGCTTTACAATTAAAGAGCTATTTTTATAACGGGTTGTTTGTGTCCTCTTCTCCCGCCGCTGTGGCCCTGGCAGGGGCCCGCACACTACCAAGGGCCTCAGTCAGTAAGCGGCAGCCGCTCTGGGACCCGCTCCAGGTCTCCCTGCAGCGCCCAGCTCCCTCCCGCGGCAGCCGCCAGTGCAGCC
>NW_009919108.1:5662-7761 GCF_000696875.1 Nestor notabilis
GCGCCTCACCACCTGCACCTACCTGCTGCTCTGTAGCCCCAGCAGTACAGGCCCTCTTTGTTACCCAGCACAGGTACATCCGCTCCCTGAAAGTCTCATCTCAGCCAGCACAGACAGATCTAGAAAACACATCCTAGTTTAATCAACAAGCCTGGCCTGCCTCAGGATGGCTCCTTAGGAAATGGTACCCAGCCCTGAGTCAGAGAGATGGCTGTCCCCATCCAGCTTCCCCTGGCTAGAGACCAGGACTGCAGAACACCCAGCTGGCCTCCACTCAGCTATTAGGCACCTCCCTCCTTGCAAGAAGGGGCTGCAGATCCCAGGAGTCAGAAGCCAAGATTAGGCAGGGGACTGCTCCCTCCTCCCCAGTTCCAGAAGGTCCAGGCAACATGGACAATGAGGCAGGATTTGGGATCACAGGGCTCCTGTTTGCTTGCCAGCAGAACATCTCTGGGGCAGCCCACAGAAGCAGGAGGTCTCCTAGAAGGCCAGCTTCTTCATCAGCAGGTAAACTCGAGAGTCCACTTCAAACCCATGCAGGTTGTTTGCATCTCCCTGCAGCCGCATGAGCAGCCCCCCATAGGACACGTAGGCAGAGCTGGGGCAGGAGGAGAGCAGCACTCAGAGTGAGAAATTCCACGGGAGACCTGGGCTGAGATCCTGGTGCCTCCCCTATTCCACCCCAGAGCTCCACGTTCCCCAGCTCCCGCCAACCGGCACTCACAGGCGCGTGGCTGCCTCCGTAGAGGTCTCATCCCCCTCAATCCTGTACACCTTGCCATACATCACGTACTCGAACTGGTCTGCCCTGCAAAGAGTCAAATTCAGGTATTCCCCCAGCTGAGCATCCTTTGAGAGAAGGTATCTCAGCACTTCACTCCCGACACACCTGTATTCTAGCTGGAACCCCATACCTGGACGGCCGGTCATCCGTGGGGTTGTACTCGCCATCATCCAGTGTGCCATCTTCATACAAGGTGCTGGCAATGACCAGGCGGAATTTGTCCCCTAGGAAGAGAGGGCAGAGAAGCAGTGAGAAGGTGGGAGCACAGCCACGGTAGATCTCAGTGTGGTGGCAAGGAGACATCCTGTCAGGTTTAGCACAAACCCATCTCTGCCTTCAGTCCTCCAACAGGACTGTGGAAAGAAGGAAAACATCACCCTGGATCATCTGTCTCCCTGCTCCCCACGGACAACGGTCACCATCACAGAGAGCCCAGAGCCACCAGGACACCACTGCTGGTGTTTTCACGGCATACAGCAAGATATTCATGGGGAAAGTCCCAGAAGACTTAGCTGAACCCTGGGCAGCCAGGGTGAGACCCTGTAACAGCAGCACCTGAGGATAAGACTCTCTTTTCCACCTATTTAATGTATTTAGTCACAGAAACTCATTTCTAAGGTCTCCCTTAAAGCTTTGTTCCCATCAGCTGAGGCAGTTTCACTAGACAGCATCTCTGGGGATGAGCCCAAACACATTCCGTGAGGCAAACCAGAACCCAACTCAGCACCAGCACGCTGAAAGTGCCCAGTACCTCCTGGGACCTGGGGACAAGCACCGGGCCCCACGGAAGCCTGAGTCAGCTCATTCCTTGCACATAACAAATTCAGCCACTCTTCTCCAAGCATCAGCACGCACCTCCCTAACCTCACCCACCCAAGGTGACACTGGCTCAGGCTTGGCACCCTCTGGTCTAGCAGCCCAACGGCTTACCGAGGTCCACGGGGTAGATCTGGATGTTCACATCCAGGATGAGGTCCATCTTGAAGGACTCGCTCTCACAGTGCAGGCGGGACACTGGGGAGAGCAGCAACCAGGGACAAGCACAGAGAAGACCCCAGTGACTGGGTGGGAGCAGGGCTCTCACCCACCCTAGGGTAGCACCCGAGCTATTGGGGGAGAGGGATGCAGGGGGGATGGGCTCGGGGACGGGTACTAGAGCCCAGGAACAGACCGCGGGACGCACAGGCAGGGAGAGGCACACTGCGGGGAACGGCGCGCACTGGGGAGCCGGGCTGGGGATGCAGGGCGCACCGGCGTGCGGCAACACACGGCGGTTCTATGTCAGGCGACAGCGAGGGGCCACCGCCGACGGTTA
>NW_009919109.1:0-9207 GCF_000696875.1 Nestor notabilis
GCTCGCATCCACGCAGAACGGTGCATTTCCTACCGAAACAGTGGTTTTCTCTCTACCTTTTCCTGGCGTGTCTCACATAAGCAAATCTGTCGTTTCACTTTACACAGGCCGCATCGGGTTCTCAGGAGAGAAGTTTGAAGAGCTTCCAGAAAATGGCAGGGAGCTGGCATGTCCTTGTCTGTAGCGTTTAGTTGGGATACTGAGGTACTCCTTTTTCAAAGCACCGAAATGACTTCACAGAGTAATGCCTTCGAAAACTCCGGTCTCTCCGAACACCGTGTCTGAGTGCCCTCCACTCCACTGCAATGGAAGCAAACCAGCAGCTTGCAGAATTCACCTTACCACGTCTGCAAGCTGGTGTCATCTCCAGCCACTGAGCTACCTGGTTGCTAAGAGTTAGTGCGAACAGCAAGGAGGTAACTGCTCTTGATATCAGAGTAAGGTATGGGGCAGGGGTTTAAGCCGTTTAGACACATTTTATGATATATGATAGCATTTTTTATTATATAAAAATACCATATTTTATTATATGATAGCATTTGATCACAAATTTTAGTAGTGTTTTGGCAAAGCTCTTGTTTCATGGATGCTGTGCACACTGGAGAAGTAATCACCCCTTATAAACCTTAATAATTTGGGTTAAAAATGGCATATTTTTTCTTTGAGTATTCAGCTCACTTCTAAGATTCAGCTGGGCAGGGTGCTGGGACATCTTGCTTAGACCGTGCCTTTGCCAAGAAAGGTTGGACCAGATGATCCTCGAGGTCCCTTCCAACCTGGTATTCTGTGATTCTATGATTCCCCTCTCTGAAGTGTTTATGTATAAACAACTACTACCCCATAAGAGTATTTCTCCTTCCTGTTGTGTTCAGTGATGAATGACTTTTTTTTTTCTAGAGAGTTAGTAAAATCGAACAGCCTACGTACAATTAAAATTTGGAACAAGTAAGCTCTGATACACCTTGGCATATCAGTTTAAGAAGCTCCATCCCAATGTACCCATCTTGCCACTCAGCCTACCTTAAATCCACTTTCTCAGCAGTTCGAGGTACACTAGGCAGCTCACTCGCACATCTAAGAGAAGATCACGTTGGTTTCTATTGAGTCACTGTGGTGATGCTGAAATGGGATTGCTGCATCTTAAACTTCTACCCTAATGTTGTCACTTGCACAGCACTGAACTGGAAGATGAGAGGATCCCACACAGGAAGATGCTCTGAGCTTGTAAAAGTTGCTTCCACATTTTCAGAGAATCTAAACTGGCACTGCTTTGATCCCAGCCCACCCCTCACACTTGCACTATAGCTTGTCTGACCCAGCCTAGGGAGCTAAACCAGCAGACAGCTCGGTTGTTTAGGGTTTTTTTTCTGTTGTTGGGCGAGTGTTTCTGGGGGGTAGTGAAATAGGATAAATACAAATGCTGACTAAGGAGGAGGGACTGGGTTGTGCTGATGTAGGACAGCGTGACCTGCTATAGAAACGCGCACACTGTCCACTGAGTTCCATGTAGGAAAGCACAGTGTTGCACAGAATAGCTGGGTTGGGGGCATTCTCTGATTAGTTCCTCATGAGTCACTCATTGCTGCCAAGCAGGAGTCAAATGCTGCCACTGCCACTCTGTTTTTTGCTAGTTTTACGCTGCTCAGAAAACAGAGTACAGAAAAATGAAGGACCAGGCCCTGGGCCTACAAACTGTTTCGTATCTGCCTCCTGTACTCAAAAATATCTTATGGTTTTCTTTCTGCCTCCAGGGAGAAAAGTCCTGATAGTCTATGCACATCAAGAGCCCAAGTCCTTCAATGGATCTTTGAAGAGGGTTGCTGTGGAAGAACTGAGCAAGCAGGGCTGCAGTGTCACGGTGTCTGATTTATATGCAATGCAGTTTGAGCCGAGAGCAACAAAAAATGACATTGTTGGTGAGACTAGCCAAAATACACTTTTTTTAGCAATAATGACAAGACAAACTTTGACCTTGTCTATCCTGCTACCAGAACCACGCTGTTAGGTACGCTCCCCAAAATAGTTGCTATTATTTTCTACAAATATCCCTCAACTATCAAGACCCAGCTTTTAATTTTCTATTAGCATTGACTAAGAAACATCAGAGCAAGAACCCAACATGTTTCATCTTCATTTAAATAAACCTGATCACTAGAAATGGCCTCTCAATCAGAAAAATTAAATATCTGTATAGTGCAGATTTGTGAAAGTGTTCTTCCTTCAGATTAAAGTGAATGAGGAAAAATACTATTTTTACACTATTTGCAATGAGCTGCAGAGACATTTTAAGAATGATCTTCTCTTAACAAATAATGTTACAAATAGTTCCTGCAAATTAACTGAGGCTTACACTTCTGAGTTGTCTTGGCACCTTCAGACTACGTCGGTAGTATATACTTACTAGAAATGACTAGATGATGCAGTTAGGACTTGAGAAAAGTAGTGATGCTCTTGTTAGGCTTATGTGGTATTTTCACTGTGCTTTTACTAGCACGTAGACTTTTTCCAGGTTAGGAAAGCCATTAAGCCATGACATAGAATCATAGAGTAGTTAGGGTTGGAAAGGACCTTAAGATCATCTAGTTCCAACCCCCCTGCCATGAGCAGGGATAATCTGCAACAGCTGAGATTTTCATTAAAACAAGAATCAAAAATAAATGACACAGGTTCAGTGCAAGCACTGGCAAAAGCAAGAAGAAAATTAATGATCAGATATAAGCATTTCTAAAATTCCACTCCTGAATATGAACCTTGTCTCATAGTGACATTTCTGAGAGGAAAAATGCATTAACAGTATCCACAATCCATCACTGAAGTCCATTTCTCATGGGTGAGAAATGCCATCAAATACCACTACATGACTTGTTAGAGTTTAGTTGATGATGCTACTCTGCTCGTTCATGAGGCCTCTCTTTGCTAGAGGTTAATCATCTAGTAGTTGATTTGGAGAATGGATGTGCACGATTGATTCAGACATACTTGACTGAGCTCACCCAACTAACTGTAGTGCAGTGGAGTCAGCAGAGATGGCCAATACTGGTTCCCCAACCCTGGTTGAGTTTCCCAGCTACAGAGGCTGAAGAGCAGCTACATAGTGCTTGTGATTGCATGGTAGTTTCAGTAATCTCTAATGCAGGGGCACAGCAATTAGCAAAATTCTCTTAAATCATCCATATGCATCACCAGAATCTTGAGCCAAGCTTAGGTCCTCTTACTGCACTTCATATGTTGCTACAGAAAGGCAAAAGTTTTTTAGAACCCTCAGATACATTCTACTCTAGTTTAAAGACAAATCACCATCAGCTGTGATGATGCTGAATATCCATCAAAAAAAAAAAAAAAACAAACCCAAAAAACAACCCAAAACCCTGTAGATTGCAATGTGTATTTAATTCTTATCTGGCTATGAAGCTAGAAACAGGGCCAGGAATGGCTCGTCACTTCTACCCACAGGTTGTTTGCACAACTCAGAAGAGTTCAATTATGGCATGGAGACATTGGAGGCTTACAAGAGAGGAGGTTTGTCCAGCGATCTCATTGAAGAGCAAAAGAAGGTGCAGGAAGCAGACTTAATGATTTTTCAGGTCAGTATTTTAAATTGTAGTAGAAGACTTCAGTTGTAATGTACAGGGTTGAACAAAAGAAAAGCAATAGTAAGTGAAAAAATTAGAGGTTTTTTAGGGATGCTGAATCTAGCCAGAGTAAAAAGCTGTAGTAACTCTACCATCAATACAAAACAGTCGGTATCCAGCATAGCAATTTTAAGTTGTCAGGTTTTTCTTACAGCGTGTGGATTTTGGAAAAGATAAAAAAACCCAGATCATATGTAAGCATTATTCATGCTAGCACAGTATGAATTTTGCACACAAATAATGGCTCCACACTGTCATTTTTGAGGAGTAGGATGGCATCTGAAATTAGAACCTTAAAATACCTGAATAAAATTCACAGCAGTGCTTCACTTAAAAATTTATACTCAAAAGTAGTCTGATGGCATAGGTTTTGTGAAGACTCGTCCTCACGCTACCTGCATTCCAAAACTATTATATAGAGCAGCTCAGACCAGAAACTGGTCGGAGCAAAAATCGTAGAATCACAGTCTGGTTTGGGTTGGAAGGGACCCTGAAGCTCATTCTAGTTCCAAACCCCTCCCTCAGCCAGGGACACCTTTCAATGGACCAGGTTGTTCAAAGCCTCATCCAACCCAGACTTTCAGGGATGGGGCAGTCAAAGCTGCTCTGGGCAACCTGTTCCTGTGCCTCATCATCCTCACAGGAATAATTTTTTCTTAATGTCTAATAATACTGTAATTCTCAATATAAAGATCATACCATATTATCAGACAGTGTGATACTATCCTTTTGTCTTGGAGCTCAAAGAAAGCAAACACAGATTACACTCAGAAATGTGTGTTTAAGGCAGCCACACCGAGTTACAGGTTTGGGATATGGTAACAGACACCAGACCAGAAACTTTAGGAATAAACACTTCAACTCTAAGTAATGGTACAGTAACAAATACAGATCAGTAGTATAATTATTGGGGTCATTACAACAGCAGACGCAGTAATTCGGTAGCACTATTATCCAGGTTGAAACAACAGCAAACCTAGTAATACAGCAGCACCGTTCCTTTTGCATTTCAGCAATAGGAGACACAATTCTGTACAGTCTTAAGTTTAAATTAAATGGCACCTTCCTGCTTCATCATGTCCCAAGTTTGTGTGTAAGCCCTCAACATCTACCATGGTGTTAGTGTGCTATAGATGCTCAGGTATGTATCTGAGACTACTAAAGAGAAAAAGCACTTCAGTTATTTTTCCCAGGCATAATTACTGCCTCTGTTCATTGACAGCTGGAAGAAGGCATGTATGAGATCTGAATAGATTAAGAGAATAGGATTTGGCCTGTAGACCAGGCCTAAGGATGGCCCAGACTCTGTGCTAACAAGGTAATTACTTTTTGCATAGTTTCCCTTGTATTGGTTCAGCATGCCAGCAATCATGAAGGGCTGGATGGACAGAGTCTTAGTCCAAGGATTTGCTCATGAATTTCCAAACTGTTACGATTCCGGTTTGCTCAAGGTACGTTTTTGAGATTATTTTATTAAGATCAAGATTTGCACAATGCTCTTGACTGCACTGGTCTTACTTTTCCATTATATTTATAGAAAGCTCTCACTTTATGCTCTCCTGAAATAATGCTTTGGTTGAATAACTTTCTAGCTTGTTAAAACTGTCTGAAAAGGAGTACATTATGGGGAACGCAGTGGCCCGAAAGATTTGGTCGATCTAGAGATTTTTAGTTGGCCTACAAAATAGTCTTTATAATTTTGTAGGTGTAACAGAGTGCACTGGGATGGCTTACAGCTTGCAGACAGTTTAAACTGATCCATTTCCTAAAACTATAGTCTGTCATTCTTCCCGCCTCCATAAGAATGCACCAATCTGTAATAAGTGACAGATTAGAATAGGTGACAAGATCCTGTTCTTGGATTAGATGTCGAAGGTGGAAATAAAACTAAAAAACTTAATCAGAAACCCAAAATACCCAGTGAATGAGCCTCTGTCCCAGCTATCTCCTTTTAACCTTTTCTTCTCTGTAGCTTATAAATTAGGCAAGATCAGTATCTGTGGATGACAATTCATAAATTTTCTGACTCCCTGCAACACTGGGAATATTCCTGGAAAATTTTATCCCACTGTCTGATGGATCTTGTTTGGTAACAACTGCAGCATCCAGAAACAATATTAATTTCACATTGATGTTTGCTGCATATTAATCTCTGTAATTTCTGATCATCTTAACAATTCCAAATATTTCAGGTTGTTTAAATATCAGAGATGAGTGCAAGCTGGGTGCAGGCTCAAGGCAGTTCAGATACTGCACTGGAAAAATGTTATTTCAATTACGGAAGCTAAAACTGAGAGGAGAGAAGCTGAGCATAAGCCCGTGACTAATACCATAGTTACAGAAGCAGAAGAAACACGGGGGTTTAGAACACCTGAGGAATAATTTATTCTCCAGTTTTCCTTGGCAGGTGACAAGCAAGCCCGAGGTTTGAAGGCGGACTGTAGCATTCAATTTCTGCATTCAGGAATGACAGGAATAAAGAAATTCTTGGTAACAGAGTGCTTTCCAGCCACAGTTTTCCAAACATTGCATAGGGTAGAACAAGGATCAGCCCTGCTTCGTATAATGGTGTCAGACATTAATTGCTTTTCTTTTTAACCTGTCTCTGCCCAAAGCCCTGACACACAGTCCACTGTCTAATTGTGTGCTGTCAATCATTGCCTCAGACCTGCCACTACACATATGGTTTGGGAAAGAAAAGATAACACCTCCTCTAGAAATTTATGCTGCCTAGGTTCCCCTGAATATCTCTTGAACTATTCAGCCTAACTCAAGCACTACTTTCTTAATTCTAGAACAAATTAGCCCTGTTTTCTTTCACCACTGGAGGAAGCAAAGAGATGTATGCAAAAGGAAGTATCAATGGTGATATTCGCTATCTCTTGTGGCCCATGCAGGTATAATATATGAATATTTGGTTGTTCTTTGGCTTAATTTTTATTATTACAATTACTTCGGTGTTGTATTATTGTTTATTTTATGTGAAATACAATATAATAATAAATAATTAGGTTGTCAGTTCCAAGCATCTGCAGGTTATAGATCAGGCCCTAAAATCCTGAGACTACTTTAAAAGTCCACGGAGTTTTAAAGTTGTTTTGTTCCCCTTCTTCCAGATTGGAATCTGGAGAAAGCCTGTACTGCTCACCATGAAAGTTTCTCTGGTGTTACAGGATATCCTTTCACCCTAGTGTGCAGGATTTATCTTCAACATAACTTCCTGATTCATGTAGGATACGGAGCAGGAGGGGGAGTCGCACATTATCCTGGCATTAATAATCAGCATACAAAAGTTAGCGTGCCTGTTCATGTTGCTGCTCTTTTACCAGAAGTAGCAAGCATGCTGTGAGAAATTTAGGTGGCAAGGCAAATTGTGCTAGCTACTTTTTGATACAGTACTACGGATGTGCTTGAATTCTTTGGTCTCCTACCCATTGTGATTTGCAGCTGCTTGCCCTTTTGAGGCTAACTAGCTGCAGAGCTTGGAAGGTGACATGGCAACGTTGAAACATAACTGTAAATTCAGAAATACACAGAGGGAAAACGGCATGGCCAGCTGATTTGAAAGGCACTAACCTTCATTACGGATCATTTGGCTAAGGCAGAAGCAAAAAAAAAAGTTAAAAAACAATGCTTAGAGGTAGATGAGAGATACACTGCAGTTCAGGAACAGTCTGTGGAGATTCAAGCAGTACAATGAACTTTAGGCTGTCTCTGATCCTTGCAAATATAACAGCATATAGCAGCCAAAGAGAATAGTTCTGTGTATTTAATAGCACTTAAAAATAAGTTCTGCAAAGCAAAATAAATGAAGTTGATCTTATTTTTCAGTGTATTGTATGTCATTCTGCTTAATGCCCAGCTTTCAATAGCAGCTGCCAGGATAGGTACTAACTCCTGCAATTTATTTCCCTTCTCCTGATAAATGCATAGGTTTAGAAAATGTGCCTTATATTGGGTCATAGAAACAGTTTCAGTTTTGAATCTTCCACATTCTTGAATTACAAGTGAAAGAATAACTATTTACTGAGTTACTTATATAATACTTAGTTATTAAAGAACTCGGGCATTTCTTTCTTTGCTTTGAGGTCAGCATGGAATTATGCACTTCTGTGGTGTCAAAGTCCTTGCACCTCACATCTGCTTTGCTCCAGAGTATGTCTCTGAAGAGAAGAGGAAGGACATGCTGATTGCCTGGGCCCAGCGTCTGAAGACTCTTTGGAAGGAAGAACCCATAAACTGCTCTCCTGAGTGGTATTTCAAGTAGTGTTCAGGTCCAGGACTACAGAGACATTTTCTTACCTCCGTTCTTTTTGGTACTTTATCTCAATATCTGAATGCTAATCTCTGAATCCAAATGTATTATAAATATCTTGAGTACTAGAGCTAACAGCTTAACTGACAATATAGCATTTATTTTCACTGATTCCTGAGGGATTCTCTTCAATGAAGGGTGAAAAACGCTTTGTGAGGAATTATCCTTGCTTACCTAAAGTATGACATCCTGCCTGCAAGTGGTTGATAGCACAAGCGGTATTTAATTGCAGATTGTACTATTGCTTTTTACAAAACAGTACGTTACAGTTTTAAATAAACTGGTTTTGTACCAGCTGCCACTTTTTCTTATTTGCCAGGGAATACGATGCCCATACTCAACCTGGTGAATCCTGGTCTTTTAAAGGAGGGCTCTACACTTGTGCCTTTGAGTTACGAAGGGAGATCATGAGTAATGCAAAAGGACATACAGTTGCACAGTGACATAGCTAGTAAAGCCGCGTGGACAGCCTTAGGCTTTTCCACGTATTTACAAAACAACATTAAAGCTATGACGGATGCAGAAAAGGAGAAAAATAAATACAAATCTTGTACAGCAGTGTGTGCATGTATTGCCTTTCTCTATAGAGTGTAGCTCCCATTTGTAAAGTATGTAGTTTTCTAAAATCAAAGGGATTTCTCTTTTTCTTACTCTAAGTAAAGACAAAAGGAAATTCTACCTGTTCCCTGCCCTTTCACACCAGGCAGTATTGCTGTTTGGGTCTGGAGGGCTGGGTGCATCCCCTCTGTCATTAGATGGGCGTCCTCAGAGATCTCCAGCACTGGTAGTTGGCAAGGCAGAACACCTACCCAAAAACCTGCAGGAGCACTGTCTGTCTTTGAGCCAAGATCTAGCAGGACAAAATGACTGTCTGGCTCTTAACATCTATGGCTTTTACCTTAAACTTCAGTAGAATCATTTTTGTCCTTGGAGCTGTTAACCCTTTTTGTGCACATGGCAAAGGGTGGGTTTCTCACTTAGTGACACAATTTCTTACTTTGGTCAGCTTACCCAACAGGTGGCTTTGCAATTTGATATTAAAAGAATATGGCCTGAATAAGAAGTAATCTTCTGAGTCACTGTCAAATGACACGTTAGCCTCTGCATGAAAGCATGCATCTGCCATACATTCTTTATAGCAGCCTTGTCATGCCCGACCCTTATGTTTCTTTAAGGGCTGTTTGGATAGTAAATATGCCTAGATTCTGGAGTGGCAGTGTACGATGATACACCAGACTGGGAATTGCTACCACAGGGAAA
>NW_009919109.1:9238-12034 GCF_000696875.1 Nestor notabilis
TTGTCACGTTATGAAAAGCCACCTCTGGCAGAGACAGGCCCTGCAACTGGTACTGCCCTAAGCTGTTGCGGATGTCTGTCCAGATTACACAAGCAAGAAATTTGCTTTGTCTCAACTCTTTTACAGGAAAAAGAAAGTGAAAGGGAATAACATGGGAAATGTTGTACGTGTAAGTTGTGCCGAAAGCAGATTCTCGCCTGAAAGACTTAAGGAAAACAACTTTAAGTTACCTGAAGAGAGATTGAAGAACAAATGGAAATACTAAAATTTTATAGGAGAGGAATCATCCTTATGTTCACTGTGTTCTGTTAGCAGTTTATTCAAGAAAGAAGGAAATGGATATGAAAGCAGAAGTTGCAACTGTCAAACCAAATGTTACTGTATTGGATCAATCACAGAACTTAGTGGGTTTAACTGTTTAGATAAAGAATCTCAGACTAACTATATGATGAAGATACCCTTCTTGGCACTATTTGGCAGATGCACACCAGGTCTCACACACATGGTAGTATTAAATGCCTGTATTAGACTCATGTTTGTAATGTAAGCATACAAGCATGGCTGTGCTAGGTCAGAACAAGGATCCTCCAACCCTGAAGTTTTTTCTCCACAGTGGTTATAGGCTAGGAAGAGCAAGTGCTTCCCCTAAATACTGTCTTTGGCTCCAACTACATTTAGTTTGGGGGATTTCCTGAGCCGTGTATGTTTTCTTTATATTTAAAGAATATAAAAGACAACCAGCTTAAACCACAACACCAAGCCAAATAGATCTCTGTTCTGAATTTTGTTCAGTCTTCCCTTGAATTCATGCCAGCTTGAAGCAGGAAAAAAAGCTTTCTCCTTGCATGAAGCATTGGAATGCGGAGTGATCCTGGGAAGGATAAAGCACCTGGTTCCTAGCAGCTTCATTTGATTCTTCCCAATGGCTACATGTTTTGCACACCTTTTCTTTTTTTCCTGCATTAGAATTTTATGTATTTACATTTTTTCTGTCAGTTTTAATAGGATGGCTGAGATTTTTAGTATAAAGTGAAAGTTTGGTCGAGATTAGTGAAAGTTTCAGTTAAAGTAAAAACTGAAGTAATGGGCTTATTTTATTTTTGTTAATACTAAAATTGAAAACTTCTCACATAAAGGCGTTATTGTGAAAAGCATTAAAATTGTACTGGCCTTATCATCCAATTCAGGATAAGCTTCCCAATCACAATTAAGAGATTTCTCCATAAATCTAGATTGTATTTTTGGATCAGTTGATTTTCCCTATTCATTTTGAGAAGGAATGTCATAACTGGTAACACTGACCTTTTAGTACCAACAGATAAATGCTAATTTCTGTCCTGTTTTTGGCTAGTAGTTTCTGGCAAATCACCACCAAATGACACTGAAACCGTTTTAACTATGCAGTTCTTACCAGTTTAGACATCTGCCTGCCTTCAGCCACATGCACAATTCAAAGCTCAAAAGCTTTGAAAAACCAAACCAACATCACCAAAAATAAAAAACTACCTCTCCAAAACTGCAGCTGCCAGCATACTACTGTTGCTCATCTGTCTTTCCAAAGACACACCCATCAGAAAGCTGAAAGGTAGAGGCCACAGGTGAACATGGGGGCCAGCAGAAGCCACAAATCTGTGGCACAAAGCCTGTGTCTTCCTGTGGAAGGACAGATCAGGGTACACACATGATTTAGAAATTCAAATACTGTGTTTCTGACCATCACAGGGAGTGGTAAAGGACAAATTCTGTACTTGCAGAGGGCCAGAGCCCCAGGATATGCTGTCAGTACACACCAGTGGACCCATGTAAATCTCAAAGGCCTCATAGTGTTGAACAGGGTGCCTTTGCTTGCTAATGTTTTGTTTGTATGTGGCAGGAATAGTACAGGTGCAAACACAGGCTCAGACATCCTCCACAGTTGAGGAACCCCATCTACGAAATCCACCTTGGATTAAATCTAATTCAGCATTGACTCAGCTCCAGAGCTGGGAACCTCCTGTGTGAGGAAACACTCCTCCCTGCTGGGCACAGATAGATCTGCTTCTTCCAGATCTATGACAGTCTGAGTTATCAGCTTACACTATAAACTAGGACCACCTTCCTGGACTACTTTTTCTTTCATCACTCTCAGACATGTCCTCCAGCTTTAGAAAGGCTGTCTCTCTTTAAATACAATTTGTGGGCTGCTGTTGTACTCCCACACGGATCTGCTGACACAGCTATTCTGGTGGTGCCTGGTAGTACTGAGCCATGAACTCCACAGCATCCGCAAAGCACAACGGAAAACGCCAGAATTTTCCAGAATGGGAAAGGTCATGGCAAAGAGGGTGAGCACTCATCATCATTATTCCACTGGAGGAAAAGCAAAGAGATCAGTCCTATATAAAGAAGCTGTATTAACCCTTATTTCTATATTAGAACAGTTTTCCTAATGAAAATAATAGAATATTAGTTAGTTACGGAATATTCTTTGTTGTTAAGGCAATGGCAAAGAGCATAAAATCTGTCAGGGATGCCCTAGACACACCTGACCTCTGCAGCACGGACTAGGCGGTGTACAGTGGTCCCCCTAGGTTAGGTGTTTCTGCAGCTGTCCCCAGGACAAAGTTCTGTTGACAGTGAGAAACTCCTGCCTCCACCCTTCCTGAACAAAAAGCTGCCTCTTGGGCGGCAAAGAAACACATTTCCACTATGCACCAAACTCAGTCCCGGTAACGGGGCCAGGCTTGCATCGCTCATAGTCTTGCCTTACGCTAGCGGGGCGGTGGGCACGGGGAGCCGACTGCCCACAGGCGCGGG
>NW_009919110.1:0-10059 GCF_000696875.1 Nestor notabilis
CTGCCACCTGCAGCGCCCGCTTCCTTTGCGGTGATGGGGTTCGAAGTTACCCCCGGGAAGTGACCGGTAACCAGGGCTCGTCCGCTGAGGAAGAAGCTTCCCGTTGCTCGTCAGGTGAGCCAAAGGACGGTGGGAGCCGCCTGCCGAGCCCCGAGGCAGGCTCCTTGCGCGGTGTGGGGAGCAGCTGGGGGTGGGTTGCCGTGGTGCTGGGTCCCCTCCCGGTGTAGAGCTCGTCTCGCCATCGTGACTCCCTCATAAAAATGTCCCTAGGTTCCCTCTTAACATTCGTGGAAGTCGTTGAGGAAAACGTTACGGGTTCACGGAAAGGTGCCGTTTCTTGATGTCCAAAATCGTTTGTGAGAAGTTACAGTTTAAAGGTGTGTTGTCAAAGGGGAACCAGCAGCTGGTATGGATACAAAGAAATTAGAAGAAATGTTTTTTCCACAAAGCGAAGCATGAGGAAGAGTGGTTCCCAGACGGTATGGCCGTGTTCCATTCAAAGGGGAGTACAACGAGGGCATCATTCCTGACAGAAAAAAAGATCCTTGTAAGTGGACAGAAATGTCAACTAGATAATAAGCTGAAGAGCAAATTCTGAATTTAGATTGGGCGTAACTGTATTATGAATATTGTAAAAACAATACAGAAACTGCATCCTGTAACAGAAGGGAAAAAGCCCTGCTACCCGCTTGCCTTAAAAGTTCAGTGCTTTGCTAGACTCACTTCTCCACGGGGTTGTTAAACTACCGGCAGGCATGAGTCCAGCAGAGAGGAGGGCATAACCTGATGCGACCTCTCGTCCCAGGGAGTAAGCCTGAGGAGGCAGCACTGCTGTATAATACTGCTGGTCACAGCAGCGATCAGCCTGAGCTCGTCCCCATGTGAAGGCTGGAACAAAGTTCTGACAAGATGTGCTGCGCAAAAAGTAAATCATTAATATTTACTGGGCTGCTTTTCAACTGCGTAGGAATGGTGAGTGCCACTCACTTGCTTTAAAACTGTTTTCAATAATTACGTAGACTAAAAGTTAGGGTAGAGACTATCTGACACTGGCTTTTACATTCAAATTTTGTTACTATTGCAACTTCTGCACTGTTTACAAGTGACTGGAAAATAATTTGTTAGGACCCAACGTCTTTCAAAGTCTGTGAACAGCTCAAAACTGGATAAATAGACAGATTCAGGGAGGAAAATTAAGAAGTAATACAATGTGCATACCTGTAGCAAATCTCCTTGGTTGCATAAACTTTCTGTGCTTAGAAAATCTGAGCAAACACATCACAGCAGTAAAATGTGTTTAAAAAAAGTAGTATTTTAAGTTGTTGTTACTAACATTATTAGGTTTTTAATCTTACAAATAAAATATTTCACTTTGTATTTCTATATTTTCGTTCCTCAGATCTTTTCAGCTAACACATGTAAATCTTCAAAATGGTATTTTGGTTTTGCCTCCTTGGTTTTTAATGGGTCTGAAGAGAGCACACACATGTGTGATTTCTAGTAAAACACTCTTAACTTATAGCAGCTTTATAAGCAATTGTTTTCAAGTTGAATTCAGCTTTAAAAAAAAATTATGTTGATATCTTCATAAATTTTAAACTCATTTTTAGGAGTCCCAATTCTGTTGGACACTCACAGAAAGAGTCTGACAGATCACTTATGCCTTGATGCTGGCATGAGCCAGCCATCTCAGCTGGACAAATTGTGCTGTTTACTACCTACATAACTGTGCTGCAAATAGGGTTCACTCTTCTCCATTTTTCTCCAAGATCACAAAAGACCCACGAAAAATGTGCTGTAGGCATGGTCATATAGAGTATATATTACCAATTTTAGCAAAAAAGAGGGTGTCTGACTATTGCTGTGTAAGAAAATGCTTGGGACTAAGAGAGCAGACGTAATGCTCAGGAGTTATATAACTGTATAATAATAATTATATAATTATAAAGGTCTCTGAAATCTCAGATTAGCTGCCTTGCTATAAATAAGTCTGTCTCAAGATGCATCCTTTTGTCCCAAATATTTTCTAATTTCTTAATATAGGTGGGATACCCCTTCATCTTATCTTTTTTCTCTTCTAGTGAGGTTTTTGCAGTCTTGCTTTACCAATATGCTGATTCTACTCTGAAAATCCTGAATACTGAACACAAATTACTTGTGGTTAAGAAATACACCCTCTGTAGTTGTTTTTGTTACTGCAGTACAACACAGCTGTACACAAGAGCTCTTCCTGAATGGCCTGCAGCATAGCATAATAGAAAAGCATTTAATTGCAATGTTTGATGTGTCATGTTATTGTGTATCTACTTATATCTGCTCTGAGCAGGGGGATTGGATAAAATGACTTCCCATAGTCCCTTCCAAACTGAATTAGTGTAAGTTGCACTGATACAGAAATGCCTGTGGTCCAGCATCCTATTTCGGACTGCTTTGTATAAACATCCACTTCTTTATATCTATTGCTTTATATATTGCTTTCTACAAACATCCAATATAGTTAATTTGCTATAAAGAAAGACAAACCAGAGAACTCTCAGTGCAACCTAGGTTAAGTAATGGTCATTTTCAGTAGTGATTTCAAGGGTACTAGAATATTGTTTCTTTATTCAGACACAGCCAGCGAGTTTCATACCAATACATAAAGGGTTTTCACATAAAGGCTTTTGGATGCCAACTGCCATTCAAGATGGTATTCAGATTGTCATCCAAACCTACTATTTGTGAGCACAGGTCATGCTAGTTCCTTTTGAAATACTGCCCGGTGCCTCTGGTTTTGTTCACAGGGGCTCCTTAAGTAGATCTCTTTTTCTGTAAAACATGAAGGTAGCATACTTTCATTTTTTGTAAAAATCATACTCACTTTTCATCTAAATGTAAGTAATACCCTCTGTAAAGACAGGTAAGTTGCTGTTTTCTTGAACAAGACAGAGCAACTGTTCAAGTTGACTAGAATATTTCTTTATATTCCCGATTTTTCTTTATTCCACAAACTTATAACTTCAATAAAAATAATGTGATTACAATTCTTTGTTTTCCTTTCTTTTTAAAATGTTTTTTCTTCAGTTCCTTGTGCACCTGTAAATATATCAATTGAACAGGATGAACCTGGCCACTTGTTGGTATCATGTTCTAGCGTCAATTTTGGTCATTATTATGTGGTTTTGTGAAGAGTGATAATGGATTGGGAGCGCACTGCAACACATCACATACTCAATGCCCTTTCCAGTTGGACTGTGGCTTCACTTACTTCATTTGTGTCTTTTCATGTAACAAGGCAGGTCGGAGTCCTTTAGGTGATGTATTCAATTACACTACTAGTAAGTAGCAATATATTCTTGCAAATTCATTTAGAATCCTTGTACTGTGTTTGTGGTAGAGTTGATTTGACATTTTGTTGAATAATGACTTAAACTTCTATTTTCATTCAGTTTTGGGGCAAAACATTTAAAGGTTGGCAGATAAAAAGAACCACTACCCATTGCAGTTGGATTTAACTTGTGTAGTCAAGCGCGACAACGTGCATATGAACTTGAAAATAGTTTAACAGTTCACAATCATTGGGCAAGGAAATACGTATTTCAAATGGTATGCCAGGATATTTGAATTCTAGTCCTGTTTTTTGGGTTTTTTTCTGTTTTCTTTTGCCTTAGGAAGGGTGTACCACAGTCTTAAACTTCCTCAGAGCAAGTTTTTGTATTTGGAAAATGAAAAATTACAAGTTCAATGGGAAATTGTGAAGAACATTGTTAAAAGTTACTTAACCTCTAGATGCTTTGAAATTTTAAATCAAGAATATACGTAAATGCTACGTCTTACCTATATATCAGAATGCCCTCTATTGATTTGGAAGGAGGGGTTCTGAAGGCTGGGATTAATGAGACTGTTTGCACAGTGTCAGTCACTTTTGGAGATACGGGACATGAAGCTAAGCTATTGTAACTGATTAAAACAACAACAAAAAGGTCTTTACACATATACTTTAAGCAGGAACCTAAAACCAGATTTGGAATGGCATGGAAGCTTCTGATATCTCCAAGTTTTTCAAAATCAGATTTACAATTTATCTCTGGTTTTATATGCAAAATTCTTCTGTTGTCAGTTCTGTCACAAGTTCTAAATTTGCACAAGGAATAAACGTTTAAGGATCATGTATTTTCTAAAGGAGTATGTCACTTCTAACTGGAATTTCATTTTCATGTGTAACTATAGTATGCATAAACAATCTGTTTAAACACTGTTAATATGAAATATTTCAGCTCCTTGCAGTCCTGAAATTAAAAATATCTCAAAGGAGACTCTGTCTGTAATCAGTGTGCACTGGCAATCTAACAATGAAGAAGCTACATATATTGTCACTGCCAGAGGAGAGGCTGAACTTTGGCATTGCACAAGCTGTGGGAATTCCTGTACCCTAATTAATCTTCCATGTGGATCTGCTTTCTCTGTTAGTGCTATAGCAGAATCACTGAAAGGACAGAGCTTACCAATACTCGTTTCAAGTACTGTTGACCAGTGACACTGACGTGAGGACTGCTGAAAAAGGTTGGACACACTATACTAGGATGAAAGGACCCTGACCCTGCCTTAAGATAAAAAACATGCCAGTTTGCTACTTCCCAAGGTCTAGTATGACGTTCAACTGAGTAGTACCTTCAAAACAACAAACCCCAAAAAACCAACAGAGGGGTGTATTTCTGTAATTAATACTATTAGTCCAGGAAAGTACTTAACATGATGGATCCACGTGGAATTTCAAAGACAGACTGGGCTCCATGAAGAACGACTGTCCCAGCTGCGCAGCTATGGACATGTGACATATTTTGGGCTCACAGTGCTTAGCTTGTTGTGCTTTTACTGCGAGGACTGAAGAGTAACCACACAGGCTCCATCAGGCAGAAGCTCTGCAACCACAGCTCCTGGGAGAACTCTCACCCTTACCTCCAGTTAAAATTGGCAAAAATACTCTTCTAATGATACTGGATGCCCACTGCAACAGTAGTACCAGCAACTGCAGCAGATCAGGTGGCAGTTGGGACTCCACTGGTCTTAGCATTTCTGATCAAACCTGCTTTGCAGAAGCTCTCTGGATCTGTTCCTTCTGGTTTCAAGGAAGATCACATGAAATGAAATGGCAAAAGGAATTAAAGAGTCCCTGGTTCCATACCCAAGAGCTGCAATGATAAATTAAGACAGCTGTCCAGATTTATTTAAATTGTTTTTATGGGTCTCGGTCAGTCATTGTGCTATCAATTACACTCCTAAGTCAAGTACATGGTATGGATCAAGTTAAATCCAAAAGTCAGAGAGGACTATTTATTGAAAAATAAAAGCAAAGTCCTCAAGTTACTGCACTTGCAAGACATGTTAACATAAGCCAGTCTTTGCACAAGTTGTATCAGAATGTTTACCATCTTAATTGTACTAAGACAGCACTCTCTACTTTTCAGGTTAAAGATTATTTCTTAAATACCTGGATTTTGCCTGAAAATAAACTGCTTTTCACTCTATTTCCCAAATATGGCAGAGGAGGACCCCTGAAGGAAGAATTGGAATCAATAGTCCATTTCCCCCTAACAGAACACTGGCCTTACAGCCTCTCTGCCTAAGAACTACTTGTTCCAGAAACTCCTAAAATGAACGTTAAAATTACAAGGCCAAAAGAAGCCTCTAGTGGCAAATGAGGTAAATTACAGTTGTCATTATTTTGACAGAATCCATGCAATGCCCTGGCAGTCTTCAAGGACAGTTCTCATCATCAGCTAACCAGGGCATTTCTTAAATGGCCAATACAGTTTTTCTCCTCCCATGTTAAATGACAGTTCAGTGTTTTAGTTTCACACTGCAACAAAATGAATGTCCTGAAGCTAAAGCTTTGTTTCAAGGTATCAAAAATATAAACAGATAATAACATCAGTATTAAAAGATACTGAATGCTAAGGATGACAGTGACAAAAGACTAAAAAGAGCAGGAGAAAGACAAAATTGAGTTTGTTATTTCTGCTTTTTTGAATACTACGGAATGAGCATTGTTAGAAATTCAAGCCCTGTTTGTTTTCTCCTGGAGGTTTTTAAAAATTCCCAAAATTTAAGTATCATGCCTAGATGATCTGTATCACACAGAAATGAAAAATGCACAAATACCAGTTTATTTCTACCTTCAGGTCATTTCATGATCATTAGTGAGTCACACTTAATGTTCTTCCTATTCTTGGGCAGCTGCCTTTCTTTGCTACATCTTCCTATTAGGTACTTAGCACAAAATCCTTTATTCATACAAAGTGTCACTTATGTATGTGGAAGAACCCAAACACTCTTCAGCTGTCAGTGAACATGCAGGGAAAAGCTGACACCCAATACAAAGGAATTAATTGAGAGTTTATTCCAGATGGTTCTCCTCACTCAGTATACAAGTCATCAGAATGATCTATCAAACAGACTTGGACTTCAATGATAGGACTTTTTTTTCTATAATGCATTTTGGTTTTTGCTTCTAACAATCTGTTAAAAAAAAAAACAAAACAAAAAACAAAAAACAAACAACTGCCAGATGAAATGTTCAGCACAAACTGCAATCCTTACTACTTGTAGAAAATATGACTTAAAAAAGGACACTATCAGGTAATTCTTATTTTTAATGTTTACACTTATAAAAATGCTTTGGAAGCTTGAAACTGAAATCCTTTCTAATAACTTTCTTCTTCCTACTTCCCCCTTGCAACCTTAAATGCCTTTATTAGCCCAGGCTTATCATAAATGACAGAGTGCAGCTGCTGATTAAAAACATTAGAAGACCACAAATGGATGAACTGTTTTAAAAAAAAAATATATGGATGCTTACATGGATTTTTTTTTTGAACAAGTAAAATGCATAGATGGCTACGGTACTCATCCACCAACCTTTACAGTGTCTGCTTGAGGTAGCCTTTCTAAAGAATTACTAAACAAGCCCCAGCACAGTCTAAATCCTTGCATCAAAACCACTATCTCCTTGAAAGTCCACTCTCAATTTAATACCAGTGGCAATCAACATAATACATTTTAAAAGCTTTTGAAAAAACAGCAGGTACAGTGGACATCCATGGTTGTTCTAAATCTGCAGCCCTCAATGTACATCGTATGCACATAAATATCTCAGCTATAATACACATTCAAGATCCATCCCTAAAAGCCGTATTATGTAAAGCACAGCCACACTAACTTCAGGATACAACCCATCATTCCACGTCTACAAAATCAAAGTAGAATTAGTGGCAGTTTATTGCCTCATACAAATTTAACCAACATGGCAACCATGCCAAAGGAATTAAAACATTTGCAGGACATATGTACAGACTGTACATTTCAGAAACATCTGAACAATAAAAATGCAAGAACAATCTCTGCATTACGAATTAAACTAAACAAATGGTTTGAAACCGTCAATGCATTGAATGGGTTTACAAAGGCACTTCCCTACCCAAAATAGGAAATGACGATCTGCAGCCTAGAGGGAGGTTGGAGAAGAGTGCTCATCAACTACTGCACAATCTCAACTTTAAGAAAAAATAAGCAGGATTTAATCAAACATTTATAGGATTCAATGTGATCCACTTCTGAAAGAGTTCACACAGTCTCATCTTTGTTTTTCTGTTGCTTTTCTTGGCTCTCTCGTTCCGTACTTTGGCTCCTTCGACGGTCATGTTTTTCCGAATGGTCCTTGCTGTCGCTATGATCATGTTTGTGGGAACGTTCTTTGCTTCTGCTACGCTTTCTAGGCTTTTCTTTGCTGGGACTCTGGTCTCGTTTTCTGGACTTCTCAACACTATCTGTTCTTCCTCTGCTTCTGCTTCTACTTCGCTTATTTGACTTATCTTTACTTTCATTTTTATGTTTACTTGATTTCTCTTTGCTCCTGCTTCTGCTGCGCTTCCCTGTATTCTTACTTCGGCTCCTACTCCTATGCTTTCTTTCCCTGCTTCGACTTCTGCTATGTTTTCTCTCTTTTTTGGAATCCCTCTTGTCATCCCGGTGTTTCTTGTCATCCTTGTCATCTTTGTGTCTTCTCTCTTCTGTATCACCCTTACTTTTCCTTTCTTTTGATCTTTCTCTAGAGCGATCTTTTTCCCTCTCACTACCTCTTTCCTTATCATAATCTCTCTCCTTTTTCCGGCTCCGTTCATTCTCTTTCTCTCGCTCCCTATCCCTGTCTCTTCTATCTCCTTTCCTGTCACGACTTCGACTACGGCTTCTGTATCTGTCCCTGCTTCTGCTTCTCCTCCGTTCTAGTGTGCGATCGGTGCTTCGAGATCTCCGCCTTTCTTTTTCTCTCTCCTTAGCTTCACGTTCTAATCTCTGCCGTTCTCTTTCTCTTTCTAGTTCTCTATCAAAGCTAGATGATCCATGACCTTCCCGATGATGACTTCTGCTTCTGGATCTTCTGGGAGACCTCCTGGGACTGATGGATCGTCTTGGAGACCTTTTAAAATAAGAAAGATTCAATATGAACCACCACCTTCTGAAGTTAAGGGACCCTCTTTACTTTCCAATTTATACTTTATCTACGTAGACTGTATTTAACCTTAAATACCAAATATTATCTGATTATTTTAACTGTTTGTCTATTGCCTTCAAGCCTATCCCAGTGAAAAAACAACACGTTTCTGGTAATCAGTAGTACAGTATTAAACTTTTTACATTCTTTTAACACATAAATGACCTTGAACGTCTACGTTCCACATGCCGGTCTATTTCTTCCATTCCCTCCTTGCCATCTTTCTTGATTTTTCTAGGTCTGCTTTTGATTTGCTGGTCAATGGCTTTCTGGACTGGCACAGGGATTCTTGGAAACAAGGTGGAAAACCATTCAAGCTTGGTGAGGAAGGAACGAAGCATCTCCCCGATGGTCATAACACAACCCCCACCTGCCTTCACATCCAGGTCCTACAAAATACAAGCAAAAAATATCCTGATGGTCAAAAATATTCTTTTTTGAGTAAAAAAAAAAAAAAAAAAAAATGCTGCTACACTATTGCCCTCCTGGAGTCTCATGATTATGAAAAATTACTTGTCTCATATTCTAATACATCTCCTTAGAAAAACTCAAACTGTGCACCTTTTGGATTTGGCAGTATGTTACAGAAAGGGAATGGGACTTAATATATACGCATGCAGGCACATACTAATCCTGCAGCCATCTGGATGTTAAGGGACTGTCGAGGAAGAGATTAACGCAAAATCCCCTTACACAGTCTGGCTATACAGTATGATCTTGTATTTTATCTAAATGCCACAAAGATGAGAAGTCCTCTCAAACTACATTTAATACTCCATGTTGTGGATGTACAACTGTGTACCGTCATACCCAACCCTGTGGCCTAAATCAGTTAAGAACTACATCATTGCCTATCTAAAAATGATCACAGAAAAACCTCTAGTACAAAATGGCATCCTAACAGAATTGGAAGCAATAGCAAACCAACTGCCATGAAGCAGTGAGGTTTCTAATTTAGAAACATGTAAAAAAATAAATAAATGAACAAATAATTGGAAACGCATAATCCATGATGACCATTGTCTCTGAAAAGGGTCATTACCGCATGAAGGCCTTCTTGCTATGCCCTCTCACAGCTCAGGACATGTTAGTCAGCTATTGTCAGTCCCAAACCTATAGTGCAAGCACACAAGGAAAGTGAGATTTGTTATCTAAACAGGAAGAGAAAATCTAAATGTAAAACTGCTTGCACTCACACACATTTAAGTGTTCAGATATACAGTTTTTCCAAATATAATCGCTGCAGAGATCTAAAGAAGAAAAAAAGGAGTTAAACGTAGCACCTGGAGAGTATGTACAGTTAAACAAAATAAACATAAGAAGCATTTTGCAAAGTAACTCTGTATCCTGGGAAGATTTTCATAGCAGCATGACAAAAGATGAACTGCTTCCACATATTTTAAGAACTGGAGGTGAAAAAAAGTCCTGTAGATTTAAATAATTCCATATATATATATATGTAAATTAGATTCATCCTACTGATCTTGACCAGGACTGGTAACAAACTTGAGAAAAGCAGCCCCAAGCAC
>NW_009919110.1:10090-15739 GCF_000696875.1 Nestor notabilis
CATAACACAAAGCTACTGAAAGCAGCTGGGAAAGAAACACTGATTCCAAAAATATACTGGGAGGTTTTAAACAAGAATAAATACACGCTGATCACCAGTATCTGCAAGAACTGAAATGTATAAACTACAAGAAGTGCTTTGAATAACGAACCAGTTAAGACCTGCACAACGAATCGCACTTGTGATCACTTTTTTGTCCTGGGAATCAAGCTGTTTGTGGGACCCTGAAAATGAAGCCACCCAATCCTCCTCATAAGTTACCACGCAACACTGCAGAGAAGAGCTCATATTAACTAGCACCACCTGGGGGAGAAGGAGGATATCACAGTGATGCAATCAAGATTTCAATTTGCTTGGATTTTTGTTACAAACGTATAATAACACAAGTTTACCTGAGATAACAGCTGTTTCCTTTGGACAGTGTTTTTGATACTTAGCATGAAAGAAGCTGTTTAAAATAAATACACTGCATGGCAGTCAGATACAGGTATAATTAACACTATTTTTAATACAAGCATTTGGTCATCATTTGCAACATTAGAAATTTCTTGAAGTAGATGCCTACTGTCACACTGAAGAGGGCAAGTGATCCTTCCTGTGCCATTCTTAAGTCTAGGATGTAATGTAAAACCTGCTCAATAAATACAAATTGCAACAGTATATTGAACTTCATGGACTGAGCAACCTCACCCACCAGCTCTTACTCTGTTTCTCCAGACAGTACATCAAAACGACTGTACCAACAGTATACTCCTATCTGACCGCATAATAATGCGGCCTCTTCACTGAACTTCTTCAGTTAGTAACTCCTGTGTCTTTCTTGTGCCCCATTAGCAAAGACATTAAGGTTACTAGAAACAATGCCACCTTACACAGTAATTAGGCAGTTTGTTTCTGCTCTGAAGAAATCCTGGACGTGAACAACCACCACAGAGATTTTGGTAAGATTTTTCAAGGTCAATGTTGGTTTCTACTATATACCTCCCACACTTCTATGTAAGCACTCATTCCCCCTGTCCCAGCCATAAATGCAAAATACAAATTTGGCACTCTAAGGAATTACTATACCTTACTTAAAAATCCCTTTTCTAAAAACTGCATGGAAGCTGCACTCACATCACCTGCTGTCTGCAGTCTGGTTTAATAAACTTGTTTCACTTGGCTTAGTAGTATTTGGCACAGTAACATCCTAAGCAATGGGCAATTCTGTTAAAGCTTTGAAATCTAAGCAAAACGACCCAGGTCCCAGCTCATGCCTGCTTCCTGCACTAATTAATGAAATAATAAGAACATAACATTGCAGCATTCAAACTACAGCAAACCTTATCAAGCAATGTTTAAACCTGAAGCAGTAACATGAAAAGAAACAAAAGAAAACGAATTATTACCCTCGCCGACATACCTCTTCATCATCAAGAAAGGATTCAAACCAGTCCCATAGATCTGTAGGTGGCTGTGTGTACCTTTAAGTACAAAAAGAATGTAGAATCTTAATACAGCTTTCTGTGTATTCAATTAATCTTTAGTTGATTATATTGATACTTACCTAATATACATAAATCCAAGAGCCCTAATATATGGGGAGTCTGTATGAGTTATAAGGCCCATCACTTGCTTACGAGTGAGTTTCAGTGTAAATAATTTGTAGAGCAGACAAAAGGCAGTAGACACAATTCCTCCAGTTCCAACACCACGCACCTTTTGGAAGAAAAAAGTTAGGTGACAACGCCAAAAGTCAAAGACATTGCCCCAGCTCTACAAAAGAATATGAGAACTATAAATGAGGTTAGACATAAGAAAGAACTTCTTCCCTGCGAGGGTGCTGAGGCACTGGCACAGGGTGCCCAGAGAAGCTGTGGCTGCCCCATCTTTGGCAGTGTTCAAGGCCAGGCTGGTCAGGGCTTGGAGCAACCTGCTCTAGTGGAAGGTGTCCCTGCCCACAGCAAGGGGGGTTGGAACTAGATGATCTTAAGGTCCTTTACAACCCAGACCATTTTATCATTCTATAACTAACACAGGATGAAATCTAAATCTACAAACAGAGCTATGTGGAAAAAGTAACATTTCTTGCATCCACAGCTCTGAAGCATGAGGAACATATCAACTCTTTGTAATAAATATTGTTACATGTAGGGACTGAGCCAACATACAAACAAGTTTTACCTATGCTAATAAATTTATTTCCCAGACCGAAAAACGTAAGAAGGCACGTACTTCTACTTACCCCTCCACACATCCCTGTCTGGCCTGCTGTTTTTCTGCTCCCCTTTTCCCATGGCTCAACATGCGTAACCTGAAAGGGTAGGTGGGAAGAAAGAAAGAAAATTACAGTTTCAACCTCCATAATGTTTTATGCAAACCTAATTTAAACAATGGATATCCTATATCAATCATAAATAGCTTATCTTCTGCAAAATTCAAGATCAAGTCTGCTTTGTCATTAAAGCAAAGCATTTGGGTATTTTAATTACCACATTAAGAAGCTAAAGCTAAACACATTAGGTTTAAAAGCAAACAAACAAATCCAAAACTCCCAAACACCCCCAAAGCACACATCCATGCTTATTCCATACTCCACGTACTTTAAAGTACTTTATGACTAAATCCCATCATTACCATTTTCTATGGTGACCAAACTATTACCTTCATTTAAACTATCTCCTAACCAAATTTAGTGACACCTGCTGACAGGTACAGGAGTCAAAATCTACAGTCTGATGTTCATAATTTCATTTATTCTGTGAATTTAGCTAGAGATTTGAGTATCACCTACAATTAGGGCAAAAGAAATATGTCTATGAAGTGTAGTGTAAAAAGCTAGGGTTTTTTTCTGTAGACTGCAGTGATGTTCTTGGATAAAATGGCTTCTAACTACTAATTGAGTAAAGCTTGCCTAATTCCGATCTTTTGAGATGCATTTAGAGGTGAGTGCATGAACACAGTTAACCAATACCATTCCATAAATTTGACGGTAAGATTAAGTAAGTTAAGAACCATGAACGCATTCAAGCTACATATGAAATTGTGAAACGCTGAGAAAGTACATCTGACTCAATAAACAAGTACATTTCCTGAACACATCAACTTTAAAAAGTAAGTAAAAACGAGACAAAAAAGAGTGGTGTTAAACTGGATTGGGGATAAGATTTTGTGGCCTGTTGGTCACATTTAAAATTCCTTAACAATACATGAAACAAAACTAATTAAGTACATGACCACCTGAAATCAGAGAAAAGGCTGCTTAACTGTTTGGGGTTTTTTTGTGAGATCTCAAAAATGACTTCCTGCATTATCTGCATCATACAAGTTCACAAATGCTTTGTAAATAATACTGCACATCCTTCTGATTTTTTACAGGTTTGCCTCTCACAGGAAATAAGTATTTTTTTTAGTCAAAGGATGAAGTATGACACTATCACAATGGCAGTTTTCATTTTTCTATTTGTTACATTTATTAGCTACAATCATTATATTCATGCTGCTTTAAAACAAAAATAAAAAGGCCATAAAACAATACTAATTACAGAAAGAATATTTAAAGTTTTGATGCTACAAAGACTGCTGTATATGCTTAACTTGTTGGAAAATACAGATTAAACGAAGTTAAGGACATGCACATGGTGCCAAGATAAGGGATAAAGAAGAGGAAGTCGTCCACTTTGCAGATACAGAACTGAAACAAGATCAGAACTATAAGTGAGTTAATTCAAATATCTGGACAGAAGCCATACTTTCAAAGATGGTCCCTATCACCAGCAGCCTGCGTGACTCAAGATCATCGCTCCCAATAAGCCAGCACCCATCATTCTCAAATTTTTTTATATGAGCCACTTATTTTGGTTCCCAAACAAATACACTCAAAAATACACCTGCTATGGTGGGGACCGTGCTCATTCAAGGGGGGAGGGGGGGAAGCTTGCAATTTTTCAGAAATCTTGAAATATGAACACAACTCAAATCATCTGAATACCAACGAAGTACGTTAATCATCAGGTTATCTTCTCCTTCACACCTATTACTCATAAGTAAAAGACTGAGCTTACTCTTTATTTAGCTCAGAATTTAGCTTTAGTTAGTCAGAATAAAATGTCAATTTCAGTAAACAAACTTGGTTTACACTGGATTAATAAGAAGATATTTAACGGTATTATCAAATTTCTTAGCCAATTTAAGACCATGACACTTAAGGAAAGCAAATGAACTATATGACCTACTGCAGTTAAGTTCTACCAATACTAAGACTGCAAATCACGGAGAATATTTTTACTCCATCTGAGAGGGTCCCTGTAAACTACAGTAAGCTCTCAAATTTTCTGAAAATATGTTTCTTCTAAAAATTTTTCAGCTCTGGCCATCAATGGCAAAAAAAACCCCAACTTTGCTGCTTTCAATTCTGATAGCAATAATGATTTCCCCCGTATGCAGCAAGTGGTAAATTAACTGAAGAGAAGCTCTGTCGACAATCAATGTTACTTTAAGTATTAGGAGAATTAAGTAGTCCACTCCAAATGACAGAGGCAAGCTGTCATTAAGATGAAAAACAGTAGCACTGTCTCCATAAGTGCAAACAATGCCAGAAAGATCTCAAAATACTTCTGTGGAGTTATTTTTAACAATTACAGTGCCCGAAGTAACTGGACTTGCCCTGCTTACATGAGACAAAAAGGCTGCCTTTTATTTTTATTTCAAAGTGTATTGAAACCTTCCAACTGACGTAGTAACATCACCAAGCAGAATCAATTCACCTGAGAAAAACACTTCAATCACCACCAAAGTACAGCTGACTGAAGATAGCAGCTTCTCTAACTTTTGCTCTCATTATCAGAACAAAGAATGTCGCTGTGTTGATGAGCATTAATTATGCATACCTCTACCTGCGAGACTGGCTTGATGGAAGCCTTGCTGCAAAACTGATTCAGTCCTGCTAACCAAGCAAGAACTGAGACATGGGTGGACTGATACGGTTCAGTTATCTCCCTAGCACTGCCTACCTAACGCCAAAAGAAGCGCTAAACTGAAGAGGTTTTTGACTGGGGGGGTGGGAATGATCCTCACCTCTAACTGAGGAAGAAGGCCACATGCAAACTCCTGCTGACACCACCACTTGTGAGCGGCTACAGGGCGCCGGCAGCTCCTGGGCTGCGAGCAGCGCCTGTCTCTGAAGTGACACGCGGATCGTGTCCCCTCCCCACTCTCTCCGAGAGCGCGGTCCTCAGACGGCCATTTCATCCGCACTGCCCTGCCTCACGCTGCCCCCTCCAACAATAACCTGCAACTCCGTAATTCCAAATCCGACGCGGAACAAGCTTGTTTGGTAAGGAAAACAGCACCGTGAATTCCCCCAATCAAGCACTGAAAGTTAAACCTGCTCCCATCGCTTACCGCACGGTAAGGAACAGGAAGGGAAAAGAGAGACCCCGCAGCAACCGAAGTCTTCCCCCTTCGAAAACTTCCGCCAGAGGGAGGATCGGGCCAGGCGCCAGCGCAGCCCCGGGGAGCCCGGGGCGCGGCCCGCAGGCTCACCTTGAAGTAGATCTCGTCCACCACTTCGTGGTAAGTCTTGAGCTCATACAGCTGCACCTTGAAGTAGGGCGACGAGAGGATGTTGGTGAGGATCATCGGGTTCAGGTTCATGGTCTTCTCGTTGCC
>NW_009919111.1:0-663 GCF_000696875.1 Nestor notabilis
GGATGGTCTCCGGGTGCCGGCGGTACCGGTGACACCGCGCACGGGGCCTCCTGCACCCTCCGCGCCCGTCGCTGAGGGCTGAGCAGTGACCAGAGCAGGGGAGCAGGGCCCTGAGCAGCACCCTCGCTCCCACGTGTGCTGAGCCCATGTGAGACCAAGCACCCTTGGGTGCTGCAACAGGGCCCTTGTGCAAGCTGCGTGACCCAGGCAAGAAAGCTGCCCTCAGCACGGGGAGGGCTGTGGAAACCAGGCAGCTCTCCCCTGCAGCCCTCACACAGCACCTTACAGCTCATGTGTCCCTGCGCCCGCATCCCTCCTGCAGCATCCCAGCATCCCGTGCCCAGGGCGGCAGAGCCACGGATCCCCACTGCTGACCTGGAATGCTCCTTGGTCAGGTAAAACACTCCCTGTTGAGCCAAAACGCTCAATATTGAGCTGAAACACTCGTTATTGAGCCAAAAAGCTCCCTGTCGAGCCGCAACTCGGGGTGAGCACAAAGAGCCGAGTTCCTGTTTGCAGCCCAGGGTCCCCGCACGCCGGGGTCAGCGGCACCACGTTGTTGTTGTGAGCCCCGACTTATCAGTGCCCTCGCGCTTCCTTCCGAGCCGCTTGGTGAGCACAAAGTCTCGTCCGCCCCCGAAACGGAGATTTCCTGCTCTTGTT
>NW_009919111.1:889-1188 GCF_000696875.1 Nestor notabilis
GCCCTTACCCCCGATGAGAAGCCTTGAGCTCACCCCAGCACCGTGTGAGCATCGGGGACGCTGAAGCCTCAACCCACCCCTGGGACTCCCAGAGCCGCGGGAGGACCCAGCTCCATCCCGAGGGATGTGTTTTCCCTCCCTCCCTGCAGCCCCAGCAGGACGAGGGCAGGAGGCACCCCCTGAGAGCAGAGTGCTGGTGGAGGGGAGCTGCGGGGGAGCCCCGCGCCGTCCCCAGGCACCTGCAGCTTCCACACGGACACCATCCCAACCAGAGGGATCAAACGGAGGCGACAAGAGCG
>NW_009919112.1:0-20516 GCF_000696875.1 Nestor notabilis
TGGCTGCTGCCCCCGACAGGGAGATCCAGGAGGAAGAGCTGCGGAGATTCGCCACCCGCGTCGCCGCCCTCCTGCAGGGCCCGGAGCTGGGCGCTGAGGCCGCGGACTGCCTGCAGAGGCTGCACCTCACCGTCGCTGCCACCAAGTACCCCCGCAAGTGAGTGGTTTGTGTCTCGTTTGATGCTCGCAAGAAGCAACGCGTTGCTTTCTTGACAGAAAGGGACAGAGGAAGCTTAGTGCTTGAAAGAGTCACACTGTTTTGAAAACACTGGGTTTGGTATAACTGTAAAGCCCCTCTTTGGCTTTTTTCCCCTCATTGCTAAGCAAAAGCTGCCCGTCTCCTTTTGCCGTGAGAATATCAACAGCTTGTGTCACTGAACTCTTCTACGCTGTGCTAAGGAGCAAAATTCAGAAGTGAAGGTGATAATTTGGCATTAGGCAGGGTCAGTGTCAAGGGAGATCATACCAAGAATAAGCAGGAAATAAACATCTGAATCTTTTCTTGCCTTGCAGTGATGATTTACTGTGTTCCTCTTGCAGGCTAGATGGCAAGTTTGTGGAACTGTTGCAGACAGTGCTGTGTTCACCCAAGAGCCCTGCGCAGATTCAGGTGCTATGTGCTGCCATCCTGAGAGAGATGTCACCTTGCAATGAGCTGATCCTGTCCTGTGATAAGATTCAAGATGCAAAGCTCCTGAGCCTGGTATCCTCCGTCCTTTTGGCGCAGGTAGATGACCTGCCAAGGCAGAAATCTTCCTTTGTCAGTAGGGACTTGCTTTCTGATTGCTCCCTGTTTGCTGAGCTCAATCAGAGTGAAAAATCGATTGGAAGGGTCTAGGAAAAAGCAAAGGCATTTCCATGCTCATTTTAAAACACTAATTATTCTGCTTTGTGTAGGAAAAAATGACAAGTTTTTGCATTTAGTATCTGATAACAAAGACTAAAAATTATGGTGTACAGAGACTGAGGACCTCAAGCAGGCTTGTAACTAACTGGCAGCAAAAAGGACCACTTTAGTGCTAGCTGCTATAATAGACTTCAAGTCAGGGCTGCTTGAAACTGTAGGGCAAAAGATTTGAGAGAATTTATTACTACTACTTTTCATGGCCCTGGCTTTCATGTTCAAAGGTAAAAATATATACATAGAAAGTATAAAACATGTAGGGCTATAAATGTGGATAGCACTTCAAAGATCTAGGTTTTCCATGGGAAAGAAAACATGAGGACCTTCCTGTTTTGAGTGCTGCCTGCACTGAGTGCCCTCTGGGGAATAAACTGGAAACTTTTTTTTCCCTTCTACTTCTTCTTTCACTATTATTGTGCCTGTTAAGATCAAAATATTTTTTTCTGCACCTTCTCATTCTGAGTTTCAGTGTGTGCTTAGAAGTGCCTCCTGTGTTGCAGATTACTCCTCTGAGTCTTACCTAGCTGGAGGAAATGAAAACATAGGAACAGAAAACAGTGACATATGTGCTGCCTTACAAAGCACCTCTCTCCCATATCCAGCCTTGACACCATCCTGCAGTACTACAATGTAAAATCATACCCTGGGTGTTAACTTTTGTTAAGAGTACAGCTAAAATCATGAAGGAGTTTTCATCAATTTTTGATGTTTCTAAAACTTAGTATATTTTAGCCATTTCAGTGTCACTTCTCTAACATGGGGTGCAGTGAGCAGCAGCCTCATTCATGAAAGCAGCCATACTTCAGCAGAGCCTTTAAAAACAACTGCATGTTTTCGTTTGTCACTGTTTTGGGTGGAAATCATCCTCCTTGTCTTTGCCCCTTTGCCCCCTTGTCTCTGCAAAGCCAATGTTCTTTTTGGAAAGCTGTTGGCTTTCCACAAAACACAGTCTCTAGTAGTTATAGCCACAGCTGTAACAGCCTCCAAAAGAGGAAGCTGCTGTATTTTCCACATTGTGAGAGTATGGACTAACCAGAGAGTCCTAGACCATGATAAACCAGTCAATTTTCTGTTTGGAAATCTCTAAATTAACAATTGAACCAGCAAACTGACCATGTGAGTAGTGGTTACTGCTAGAACTGCTCTAGAATTGGTGGATCATAGTGTTTAAATTGAAGACATCCATTGCAGTTGTTAATTTCCACTTACGGTGATGGTTGTCCACAAAGCTGTTGCTCTATTGCAGAAGATCTCTCTAAAATATAGTAGAATAGCCTGTGCTGTAAGTTCTTTTGATGTTTGACATTGGTATTGATGCCTGATGGAAGAGTCTGGATGGTATTGCACTAGTAGAAGATTATCTGCATAGCTCTACCTCTGCTTTATTTTTAAGGGAAATAAGAAGGTTGTGTCTTCTGTGGGGCAGTGTGTTGTGAAAGTCCTAGAAGGAAGACTACCTGAGGGTCAAGGTGCTCGGTACCTTCTTCCTGTCCTGTCAAATGTCATCAGACTTTCACCAGAATCCCTAACTGAAGGTAAATGTATAGGACAGCCTGAGATGACCATCTGGCTGTGACCTGTGTAGTGATTGGAAGCCTCACTGAAGTCTTTGGCTAGGAGTAGGACTTGGAAACTGCTGTTAGAGGTGACATCTCTGTCACAAGGAAAGTGAACTTATTGGGCAAGATACATTCTACCACTTAAAAATGGAACTGGGTCTTCAGCTGCTTTGGCTCCTTCTGGGGCCCAGAGTCTCTGTTCTGCATGGACTTGTGTCACACTAACACATACCCCAGCTAAGGTCTCCAGATGCAGTAGGAGTGTGAAACTGTAGCTATTCTGAAGGAGTGTAAGAGACAGAAACAGAGACATGCCTGTGTATCTGTTCAAGAGAACAGCAAAACCAAGTAGGTTTATTCTTCATAAGAGAGGTAGGACTGTACACGTAGTGGTGAACGATGTGCCCTGATGAGTAAACTGTATGAGAGCATTCCAGGTGTAAAATGGTGAGGAATTGTGTCATGAGCAAGAGTCTATTACTGGGAGTTTCCTGTGAGGTTTGTGTATGTCCTGCAGTATGCAGGAGCAGTTCTGGGGAGGATGCTGGGCCAGGGTGTATGGGCTGGCTGAGCAGGCAGGATTACCTGCCTTAGCTCCTGTGTGTTCTCTGTGAGGGATTTATTGCCTTTGTCTGCAGAGCTGAAGCCAGCCACTGCCTGAATAGATTTGACAGTATTTTTGCACCTTCCTCCTAATAGCATGTGGATGGAGACAAAGGAACAAGTGCCTCTTGACTCATCTAGTACCAGAAGTCCTTGATTCCAGCGCTCCCTCCTTGACTTTTTGTCTGAGGAAACAGGCAAAACAATCATGAGACTGACCCACTGGCTAGGAGTTAGAAAAAGACACAGGACTCTGAAATGAATGTGGGTGATACCGAAGTAGTATGAGGAGGACTACAGGGCATCCACCTTGGGGTACCAATTTCTTTGCTGAGTCAGAGACGGTGGTCTAGGCTGGAGGAGAAGCACAGCAGTTGAGGGGTGGCAGAAGCTGCTTCTCTGCCCGATCTAACAATGACCCTGTGACTTTCCTTGTACAGAGCAGACCAATGTAGTCAGTAAAAAGATGGCAGACTGGCTGAGGCATGCGAGTATTCAACAAGGAGTCACTCAGTCCTCTGGAGGCTTCTTCAGTCCCAGAAGCAGACAGGTAAGTGATCATCTCACTGGAGCATTTGTTAGTTACCTGCTGTTTCAGGTTCCCAGAATCAGCTTCTTTTGGGAAATGGTAACCTAGGAATGCCAAGACACAAAGGAAAGTGAAGTAGAGGGATTTATAGCTCCAAGATTTAGGAGTTCTACTGAAGAACCAGAGGTTTGATCCTTGAAGTAGTTTTGAGGGAGAAGTCTTTTAGTTACCATGTACCTCAGAATAAAAGCTGATTGCAAACAAGGCCTGGGTCAGAAAGAGGGGAGTGTTCCAGCTGGGGAAAGGATCCAACAGAGCTGGCTTTTCTCTCTCTGGATAACTGCCCCCCTGCAGGCCCCAGAGGACATATAAACAGGTGTGACCTGTCTCCATGGGCTCAACAGAGTTTTCCCTCCCTTCTCACTTAGCCTTTCCCTGGGCATCTGACCTGCTGCATCTTTTCTCACAGCCTGGTCCTGTCACCGAGGTGGATGGGGCTGTCACCACAGACTTCTTCACAGTGCTCTCAGTGGGTCAGTGCCACACACAGGACCAGTGGCTCAACATGCAAGCCTTCTCCATGCTGCGGAAGTGGCTGCTGTGCTACGGGGACAAGGAGTTGAAGACCCCTAATTCAGGTACAAGCTGAAGGGCTGCAGGCCTCTGGGTTGCCCCCTCAAGAAGGGTGTGTGCTCTGTGATGATTAGGTGGCTGCACCAGCAACCCAGCAAGTGGCAGGAATAGGGGCAAGGGTTTAGAGCTCATGGACTAGGAGCAGGGAAACTCTGGGAAGGAATATCAGAAAACCTCCTGACTCATCCTTACT
This sequence comes from Nestor notabilis, assembly GCF_000696875.1. Taxonomy (NCBI): domain Eukaryota; kingdom Metazoa; phylum Chordata; class Aves; order Psittaciformes; family Psittacidae; genus Nestor; species Nestor notabilis. The sequence goes on from NW_009919112.1 coordinate 4,422, forward strand.
GACCCTTCATGAGGAATTACTTGTTCAGTGAATCCCCTGGTTTCAGGCACAACTCTGTGGGTCCCTGAAAAAAAGGCCTGGGTGGTGGGACACAGCATCTCCTTAGTGTTCTCATAACAATTCCTTCTTCCCCAGCCTGCTTTTCTTCCTAATGCACTCAGGGACTAAGAGCTCCCTTGCCGTTACTGAGCAGTTGTGTGGGTTACATTGCCCATGACATGAGCTGATACATGGGAACCTTGATTCTGTAGGTGACAAATCAGGAATGGACAGCTCTGTTGTGTCCATGGTCTCAACTACGTCCGCATCTGGTCGCCTGCTTCCCCCAAAGGAGCATCTGCGGGAGAAAGCCTTCGAGTACTGCCAGCGGCTGATTGAGCAGAGCAACCGGCGTGAGTCTTGCCATGAACCCTCCTTGGAGTTCTCTTGGTAGTATTGCTGAAAGTGTTTCTGGTTCATTGCCTCTATGGGCTGGGATCTGACTCCCTAAACTCCACAGTCAGGCCATAGGCATAGGACCTGCTGCAGCTGCTGGTGAAAGTCATTGACCAGCCCTGAGCTGGGGTGCTGGGAGGGATTTGGAGGCAATGGCCGTGTTCTGACTCCTACCCTTGGTTTGCAGGGCAAGCTGTGGAACCTGGTTCTCATTAGCCTGGAATTGGGATTAGTATGTGTTCCCAACTGTCCTAAAATCTGTTAGTGCTCCAAGTGACATCCTAACGTCCCTGTTTGGACTCACAGTTTAACTTGGACTTCTTTCTCTGGCAGGACCCCTGAAGAAAGATGATGGTGACCTCCAGAAAGCTGTAAGTACACAGAGGTGGGGCTGAAGCTCTGGGAGTTTTGGCTTCTCCCACTCTGATGTGACTCTCTGTTCTCTTGCAGTGCCTCATTGAGGCAGTGACAATCATGGACATCATCTGCAAACAGGACTCCTCCTACGTGTACCATGCGGTCTCCTTCCTGAAAACCCTGCATGGCAGAATCTGTGGGGATGCTACTTATGCAAGAGCACTACTGCCCATTGCCCAGTTCTTCCTGAACCACAGTAAGTCATGAGCTCTCACCCTCTCCTCCATGATGTACTTTTGCATACTCTTAGCACAGCCTTTTCTCCTGGCTGTTTGCTGGCTGCCAGAGCCTTGGCTGTACTCTGGGATGCGTGATCCTACTCCAGGAGACCCAGGAGCTGGGATGTCCTGTGCTCTTTAGAAAAACATAACCCAGATTTGTCTTAGCCCCTGCAGCCCTTGTTGGCAGGGCTGCTGGGTGGGCTGTGCTCAGCCATGTGCTGTGTTCTCCCAGGTGAAATGGCAGCTGTGGACTCCAATGCAATCTACAAACACTTATTCACTGATATCCCAGCTCAGCATTTCCACAACCCATCACTGGCCTTCGAATTTGTCCAGTTCTGCAAAGAGAACAGCCAGCTCTTCACTGAGACCTCCAGCATATTCAGGCAGAGCTTCCCAAATCTCTTCAAGGTACAGCTTGCTGGAGCAGTGCAGGAGAGAGCCTGTTGCATGTTCCTTTCTGTGCCCCAGAACTTCCTGTTTGCACCCCAGACCTCTTCATGTGCCTCCACGGCAGTGCTGGGGAGGGCACACACAAGGACTGTTACAAAAGCAAGTGTGAGTTTGAAGAGGAAAGAGGGTTCTGGGTATGATTAGCACTGCCACTAGAGGAGAAGCTGTGTTCATGTTACTGCCTGTGGGTTGGAAAGCAGCGAACACAGTTAAGACACAGCACTTCGTTTCTGGAAAACTTTAATAAAGTTGCAGCTTGCCAGCCACTAAACCAGCTGCCAGATGTCTGTGTTGAGCTTCCAGCAGCCCCCAGGTCTTGACCAAACCCTCAGACTTCTCTGGTTTTGCTTTTAAGAAGTGACTTTCCCTTCCCTGTCCCTTTCAGTCACAGTGTGAGAATCATCTGGGTGTGTGCTGGAGTAGAATGGATAATGCAGCAATTTGTGCTTGTTCCTTGCAGTTCCTGGCGTGGAACAGCCCACCCCTTATCTCAGAGTTTGTGGATCTTCTCCCGTTTCTGCTGGATGCAGGCACAGCCATTGAGATCTTCCATTTGCTTCTTGACCTGCCCTGTTTGACAGCAGCTCTGGACATCCAGCTGAGGTAATGCTACCTTCTGTTCCTCCCACTTGCTAATCAGTGTATTGATGGTGACCATGGTCTAGTATGCCTTTCTGTGAGCCTCAGCTGCCCTCTGGCTGCTGCTGTCACAGAATGAGAGGCATCTGCTACAGTCAAGTTAACACAAAGCTGCACAGATGCCAGCCTGGTTTTCCCAGTAATGTGCAGTAAATGGGAAGAGAAGGCAACTGGCTCTTACACTTTAGTACATTCCCATCTACATATCTGGCTCCAGAGAGTTGCCACATGCAGGAGTGTCTGCGATGAGCCACCACCTCAACACAGAGGTGTGGGCTACCTGGTTTTTCCTCCTGCTCATACTCCTCTTTTCTGGCTTTCATCTCCTGGGGGCATACAGAGGTTTTTCCTGAGGAAGAATTATTAGGAACTTTGAGTTGGGATAGGACTGAAACTGACTCTTACTGGAGTGTTTACACTCATCCTAGAGGCAAGATGTTGGTGGGCTTTGATGAGTGAGGGATACAGAGCACCATTTCCCCTTTCTTAGGACTGATACAGAAGCAATTTTGGAGCTATTGTCTGAGCTCGTAATTTTCTGTCATCCAGGTTCTCAGGCCTCCAAAAGGCCTGGATTAGACCAATTTGCTGTCCCTTTTTCAGTGGAAAGGGGATTATTCCATTCTACAGGATTCCAGCTGTGTCCTGTTCTATTCTCATAATGCAGCACATTCTTTTCTGTTAGGTCAACTGCTCTTCCTACCTCCAAGAGGGCTGCCAGCAACCCATCTGTGAAGCCAGCAACCTGTGTGGAAGCCTTTCGCCATCCCCTCTACAAAAGCATGTTCCAGTATCTTCTGCGCACCAGTTCTACTTCTGAGGATGCCCCAGAGAGGTGTGAGGCTGCTGCAAGAGACTGCCACAAGGGTTTGGTTTAGAACTCCTGCTCTGGGAGGCAGCACTGGGATTGATGGGGAAGGTGTGGCCACTCTCAGCTGGGGTGAGATGCATTTGGTCTTCCCTGTGTTAGCTTTGCCAAGCGCTCAAAGGCCTTGTTGTGGGGTTGGAAGAGGGCAGCCAGGAGAGTAGCTGGGAACAAGCTTCCGTAGTAACTCTGCTGTTACCCACAGGCTGATTCCACTTCGGCAGCTGCTGGGATCCCTGGCCAGCAGCCCAAGGGTCGTGCAGTGTTCAGAGACTGTCCCTGTCTTACTGGAGCTCTTTTTCAGGGTGGTGGCAGAGGTAAGCCCTTTTGGGGGAGTTTGGTTCCCAGTCATGCTGGGGGTAATCCCTCGTTACATGAAGAGCAGTCACAGAAGCAAAATTGTTAAGACACTGCAGCTTCAACAGAAAGGGTGCATATGGGGAGGGTGGGATGGTCTAATAGTGGCATGAGCCAGCACTGAGCTGGCTACTTCATCCAGAGAAGCAGAAAAGGTGATGTTCTCTCAGTCAGCTGAAAAAGAGTTGGGTAACAGCAGAATGAGTGCCTGGTACTGGCTTTGTGCACTGCTCCCCTCCTGCTAGATCAGGCTGTTTCTGTGCTGGCTGTCTTACCTGGCTGGTTAGTTTGGGTTTTGGCTGCTGGAAGCCACTGGTGTTGCTGAAACAAGGGCTGTTTGTCAGTTTGCAGATGGGCCACTGATAAACCAGCTGGTGGTGCTGCTGCTGCAGAGGAGTGACCAGCTCTATGAGATCCCAGCATTTAAAGATGACGTGTACAGGTAAGACGGGACACAAGGCCCAGCCAAGCTTCCAGCCCATCCACTGCCTGCAGCCTGGCAGCCCAAGAGCCTTTTCAGTTGTGGTCCAGTCCCTGCTGCGACACAGAGTGTGCAGCCACTGTGCCAGGGGCTGGGTGCTGCCAGCACCAACTTGGTTTGGTGATGACCACCTTGCCTGTAGTCTGAGCTCTGCCCATCTCTCCTCTCCAGGGTGCTGAGCTCGCAGCTGGTGATGCTTTGCAGTCTGCACCCTGCACTCATTGTGGAAGTGTCCACGGAGATTCTGGAGTTCTCAGGAATGGTCAGCAATGTCCAGAACAAGGAGCCCATCTTCACTCACATGGTAAGCAGGGCCTGCTTCTGGCACAGGTGGCTCCAGACTGCAGTGTGATCTGTTGATCACCTTCCCTTTCCTCCTCTCTTCTGTCCTAGTATTAGCTAATCTGATTTGCTTTGATTCCCTTTCCTTCTGCTTGCCCTGAACCACCTCTGCCTGTGCTTCAGGTCTGGGCTATTGGAGAGTACATGTCTGTGTCCTACGACAAGCGCTGCACTGCGGAACAGATCAACCAGTTCTTTGAAACTCTAGAGGTTGTGCTGTTTGAAATCACCCAGCTCCGACCACTGGCCAGCATCCCCCGCTATGCACCCAGCACCATCAGTGCCCTTATGGCCACCTTGACCAAGTTGGCAGCTCGCAGCCAGGACTTGATTCCCAGGTGAGGATGGATGGCAGGAAGGACTAAGGGCTGAAATGTGCATCTCATGGGTCCAAACACAGATCTTTGCTAGTGTTAAATAATCGAGCTTGGCAGCTGATGGAACCTGAAACTGAAACAGGATAGAGGAAGCAAGCTGTGGGGGAGCACAGTTTGGATTCCTCTGTTGACTAAGGCTCTGTGCCTCAGGAGGAGGGGTTCGTAGCATCTGGTGTTCATCTGCAAAAGTCTTTTGGAGTACACAGACTTAAGTAGTGACCTTACTGGGTGCAAAGGTCCTGCAGCTGATGTCTGTGTCCTTCTCTCCTGCAGAGTGTCCATGTTCCTGTCCAAGATGAGGACATTTGTGCAGAGCCCGGCTGTCAGCTCTGTTTACTGCAAGGCAGACCTTGAGGAGCTCCTTATCCGTGCAACTGAGCTCATGAACCTCCTGAAAATGCCAGATGTGGCTCAGTTTGTGTTCACACCACCCTCAGCTGCGGGAATTACACGGTTCCAAAGAGAAGTGAATGACTCCCTCCCTTTTGCCCTGAGGATGGTCACCCATCTCCTAGAGCCAGCTCCTGGCTGCATGCCACGGTGAGGGCATGAGGTTTCTGAGAGGCTCCAGCCTCTGTTGCAACTCACTGGACACTGCTGATGCTACAGCTGAGGCCCTGCTCTTCACTGGAAATGAGGAACAAACGGTTGTGAATGAAACAGAAAACAGGAACAAGTAGAGCTGAACTCTTCTCGTGTGAGGCTGTTTGGGTTTCTTTTCTCCTAACACTGGTTTCATTTCTATTTCCTAAGTTAGTTTTATCTCTCCCTGGCAGTAAGGATTGAAAATCCCAGTGGATTTGTGTGGATGTGGCAGGAGAACAAATGCATGCATTAACCTGCCAGCATACCATGTCCCTGTGGAGACATACTTCTTCTCTCCTCTCCTCTGACTTGTTTCTCCCTCTCTTTTGCCCTCATTATACCCTGGCTATGCATGTGCTGCTTTTATTGCCTCTCTGCTTACAGCAGATCGGCCAAGCAAAGGCCCGTGCAAGGTAGAGAAAGCAGAAGTGACTCCAAGTCTGTTGTAAGCCCTCACTGCTCTTCTGCCTTACCTTCAGAGGGAACATGTTGAGATCCAAGAGGCAGCTACCTGAGCAGAGCTTAGAGCGATTTATTGATCCAGTTTATTGTTGACACCAAGAGCATTTCTTAGCATACATCAGCCCCGTGTCAAACAGGCGCCATGCTGTGTTCTGTATCTGCATGAGAAGTGTATACACATTCGAGCTGTACAGTATAAACAAATAGGGGAAGTAAATACATCCCACTGCTCCTCCCAGGAGAAGCAAGCCCTCATGCACGCTAGTAAATAGCAGGGGTTATTTACAGTCTGTTTCAGTGCCTGACTGCACTGTGAGCGACACAGCTCTGGGGCTGATTCTCACCTCCAGGGATGCCTGGAGTCAGGCTTGGTGGGGAGCAGAGGGTTGTATTGGTACCACTGGAACTTGCCAGGGTGCAGCCCGAGTACTGTCTAGTGCAAACTGAGCCTCCCCTGAGCCCTGGCTCCTGGGCAGAGGGGAGTGAGGAGTGCATGCAGCTTGCCCAGGGGCCCTGGCAGCCCATTTCTTGCCCTACAAACCTGCTGAGCTCCTTGGAGGATGAGAGGTCAACGTACTTACATGATACAGTGGAGTGAATCACCATGAGCCCTGTGGGGCCCTGAGCCTTTGCTTGCCTGCCTGGTACAGCTGAGTCAGTGGCACGAGGGATGCTTTGCTCCCAGTCCCTGCTGGGGCAGCTGCCCAGGCTGGTTGGCATGAGCATGGCCTAGCAGCGAAGCAAGGCACTAGTGTCTCAGTGAAAGTGCTTTGTCCCTCTTGCCCTAGAAAAGGCAGGCCAGGCTGTGTAGAAATCCAGTATTGGAGTATTTCCCCTATGCGGATTATTTTGACATCTCTCCTGCAAAGTGCAAGACTAAGCCCAGAAACCAAAACTACAGCAGTGAGGTTTAACTAAGGCCAACCCTGTTAAACATCCCTTTTTTAGCATCACGGCCCTCAGAGCATTGTTGTGAGATGCAGTGTGAATATCCGATTTGCTGCCAGAGCCTAGACCGTGCTGGTTTAAGTGCAGGGTGTGATGTAGGGCTTTGTGGCAGGCTGTTCTAATAGGGTTTGGCTAAACTAGGTCTTGGTATCAGTCTATATGTGGAAATGAGGTCAGGTTTATCCTGCGAATGCTGTTAAAGTCACAGGGAGGACTTGGCAGGCAGGAGGCAGCCACATGGTGGAGCTGCCACCTCGGCTCTGCTGAGGCCACTGTTGGAGCAGCCACCAGAGCTCCTTCTGAGACATTCAAGACTGACCTTCCAAAGGGGAGCTTCTGCTGCCCATCATCACCCATCAGCTCGTCAGCAGCATGCACTTCTGAGATGCTCTGAGCTGGGCAGGAAACAGGGTGGCCTTACAATGGCCTGGCAAAGTAGGAGTGACACCAGGACATGGTGTTAAGATGTCATTTGTCCGCCTGGGCTAGTGTCAGCACTCTGCCGAGCTTGCTCAGGTTCCTGGTGGCCATAGCCCCTTGGATAGGGTGACAGCTCTGTGGGGAAGGTCTCTGCTGAGTCAGTCCTGGGCTCTTCCTGCCAGGATCACGGTGCCAGCGCCAGGTAGTAAATCTGCTGCATGAGCAAGGGTGAGAGCATCTTCTTCATGGGCTCTCCTCAGGGCTCCAGGGGAACTGCTGGTGGTGTCAGCCCTTTGCTGTAGCTGCTTCCCATCCCAAAGGAGGCCTGGGGGCAGTGTGGTTGTAGCCAAGCAGCAGAAAGGCACCTGACTTAGGGTATGGCACCAGGGAACTTATCTTCTAGCAATGCATCCTGCTTCGAATCCCGCTTTGGGTGCTTGTGCTGCCTTTATCACTCGCACAGCTGGGCACCCTTTTCCAGCCTGATGTGCCAGCACCTCAGGTGGTCACTGCCACAGCAATGTGCCAGGCCTGCCCCACATGCCAATCTTTAAATCCCAAAGGTGTTTCAAGCCTTCTGCCTGCCAGCATGGAGAAATCACACAGGGCTGCCAGCCTAGGGGAATGGAGAAGTTGTGAGGGGAGCATCTCCTTCCTGCCCTCTGCCAGAGGGGACAAAGGACCAGGAAAGCTCCTGAGAAGGATAACACATGGTATAAGGTGAGGCCGGGCAATGGATCAGGAATGATGCTCCCAGCCAGTGCAGTGGGAGAAGCGTTCACCTCCCTTGCAAGTCCTTTAATCCACTGCAGTGCAGGGGCAAGGTGTCGATAAGCAAATCCAAGGGTGGTTATGGAGTCCTGGGCCTCCCTCTTGCACTCCAGGCTTCCCCAGGGTCAGCCTTAACCAGAGCTGCCCCCACAAGCTGCTGCAGAAGGACCCTCGTACCACAGGGACTAGGAGGAAGATGAGCTGGAACTGATTTTTTTGGCTATTTCCATGTCTGACTTGGCAACCAGGAACCGCAGCTTCTTCCCTCCGGAGCGGATGAGGTCCACCGCACTGCAGAGAGCAACAACAGGGAGAGGGGTGAATTCTGGCTCTCTACACATTGGCAGCCCCCCGGGAACCTGCCAGGTCATGGACATGTAAAAAACACACACCCCATTTGCAAAACAGCGCTCTGCAGGGTGCAAGGTACCCCGTTCCACCGCCTTTGAGAGGAAGCCTGGGGTGGGCTGGGGGGTTGGAGCAGCAGTGCATTGCTGAGACCCACCTCTGGAGCAGTTGTGGCTCCCCGATCCCTATTCCAAACCCCCCTATAGCTGCCTTTCCCTCTTCCCAGTGTCCTGGGTAGGTCTCTCCTCTCTCTGCAGCTTGCCTGTACTGCAGCATCCTCTACCTTGCTGGCTGTACCAGGGACTTAGAGACCCTGTGCAGCTCTTTGCTGCAAAACAGCTGAAAACCTGGCCTTGAGCAGTAACTCCCACAGAGCTGATGCCAGCCCAGGCCCCCAGCAAGGTGCAGCTCACCTTTGGTAGTCTGCCCCGATGAGACTGGTGCCATTGACAGCCAGGATGCGGTCCCCGATGGAGAGCCTACCATCAGTGGCTGCGGGGCTGTCCTCGATCAGTGTGCGGATGTAGATCCCAGGGGAGCAGAGAGGAGTGTGCTGTTGGCAGGGAAAGGTGGTGAGTGACCAGCTGGGGCATAGGGGACATGAAAGGTTTGTGGTCCCAAAAGGCTGAGCTCTCCAGGCAGGGTGACTGTCCCCTGTGGATCACAGCCAGGTGGGTGCCTGATGCCAGTTGGGACCTTGGAAGCACTGGGGAACTTGATGGATGGGAGCTGGGGATGGTGACACTAACAGTGACAGGAAAAAATGCAAGCCTTCAGTTTTATATCAATTTATACACGGAAAGGAGAGGTGGGGGCAAGCTTTTCTTGTTCAATTTAATTAAGAGTAAAGCATCATTAACCTGCAGCCATCTTGGGATGGGAGCTCTTTGCTCTTTGTCCCAGCAGCTCCGTGATGCCCTGTTTCCTACTGACTAATGCACTGCCGTGAAAGGCCACTTAGTAAGATGATCCACCACACTAAGCCAGATTGCAACGTCCCCTTGAGCAATGAGTGCTGTTGTTGGAGCAGTTCTGGCACCCTGCGAGCTTCCCTTGCCACCCGCTGAAGGGTGGAGGAAAGACCTCAGCTGAGTCATTTTCCTTCCACCAGAGAGCTGAGCCTGTCTGCTCCCTCCAGCTGCAGGACAGCTGTGATGGACTTAGCGTGCCTGGCACAGCAACCTGGGAGCAGAGATCTGCTCCTCCTGAGAGATCCATCTATGCCTCATTTTCCATAGGAGAAGCACTCTAACTGCCATGGGAAGCTATTAGCTTCTCGATGGCTTCACATGTCCCACTCCAGCTCTTTGGAGGGGCATCAGCCCTGTCCCCTGATGGGTGAGGACTCACCAAGCCATCAATCAGCCCCATCCCCAGCCCGATGGGTCCTCTCTCCAGCTCCACCACGAAGACGTAACAGAAATCATCGGTGGCAGAGCTGCGGCTGGAAGACTCTGGCGTGGGGTAGTCATAGGGGGTTGGTGAGCATCCTGCCAGCAGAGAGACTGGATTACCACTGTGGCATCACCCAAACCAGCCTCACAACCCCCCAAACCCCATCAAAGCCAACCTTGGGTACCCCCAGGGCCCGAGCTGGATGTGATGCTTCATTTGCTCTCCTTGTCCAAACATGGACAAGGTCCCCATAGGAACCAGGGATGGAGAACAGCAGCAAACACCCTCCTGCCCCAATTCTGCACCCCAAATCAGGCCAGTGCCAGCTGTCATTACCTTCAGGGGTGCTGCCTTTGGTGCCATTCATTCCGTTCCTCCGGGGGTCCTGCAGCCCTTTGCCAGTGCCCTGTGGGGACTCCGGGCTGATGGAGTCGAAGTTCAGGGGGGTGGTGGGGGGTGTCAGCAGGCAGGAGGGGTCTGTGAGTGCTGGGCCAGTCTTGGGGGCCAGGCCCCTGCCCAGCTGCAGCTGCTGGAGCCTCTCCCGCTGGGACCCTCTCCTGGAGCTGTGGCTCACTGTCGGGGTGCTCACAGGGGCAGCCATTGGTGGCCAGGCAGAGCAAGGGGCTCCCCTCCGGCCCGGTGCAATGGTCCTCCTGGGTGATGGTGCTCCCCAGGACAGCAGCAGGGCTCCCGCTCACCTCCAGGACATCAGCCATGGTGCATGCCTCTTCCTTAAGGAGAGAAATGCTCTGTGGGACCCCCTGCATGTGCTTGTGACACCCTACTGCAGCCCACCACCCTGTGTGCTCTGCAGGCAGGATGGCTGCTGGCTCCCGCCCAAGCTTTGGCAATTCAGACCACTGCTAGGGCTTGTCGTGGCTTCCCAGCACAGTTCCACACCCCAGGTGTGTGGCCAGGACTGTACTGGGGATGCTCACAGCCAGCCAGGATGGGATTCCTGGTCATGTCTGTGCTGGGGGATCTCCCTGCAGGAGGATACTGGGGAAGCAGGGTCCCTGATGTGGCACAAGGCTGATGGGAGGAGGTAGCAGTGCCTGTAGGTGCCGCAGTCAGTGGGGAGAGAAGAAGACCTACTGGAGGAATGTCCCCCCCAGGGAGCTGGAGATGAATGGCAGTTGAGCTTTGCACCTGTAGCATGTCTCACCCTCCCTGTGCTTTATAGGCATTAGCTAATCGGTGCTTTTGTGCTTGCCTGGCTACATGGGGACAGGCAGGGTGCAGGGCAGGGAGGACCAGGAACATGCAGGGAGAAGGGTAGTGCTGCCTGCAGAAATCCCCCCTTCCTCCCTCCTGCCCACTAACGAGATTGCTGGGACCAGCCTGTCCTTCCTGCTCAGCTTCCCACTCCCCCCAGGCTGGGGGATTAACAGCACTAATCCCTCCAGCAGCTCTACATGAGGGCATTGCTGCAGCAAGCCCTTGGCACTGAGCTCAGAGGGGTCTCCAGAGGGATCAAAGCCCTCCTGCCCACCCAGGAGAGGAATAGCCCCTCCAAGGGGTACAGGCTACCTTTGGTGGTGCTGAGCCTGGCCCCTCGCTCATGCTGGGGCTCTTGCTCTGCAGGCTCCAGAGGAAGTGGCGGATGTAAAGGAGGTGCCTGTAGATGTTGTCATCCAATGTCTCCACCTCCAGGTCCACCTTGAAGCCCGCGCTAGGCAGGATGATGGGCGGGTGGTTGTCGAAGGACTCCAGCATCTCATCTGAAAGGCAGAGGGAGGGAGGTTAACACTGGCCTGGCTGCATCCCACTCCTGCCTTCTGACTCGTGGCCACATGTGGTCTCCCAGCTGGGATCAGGGACATGGTGAGCTGCAAGGCAGCAGCATTCTCCATTTGGGAACACAGAAAGAGCCCCAAGCCCTTCTGAGTGCACTTTACGTCCTTTGCACTATCTGAATCACAGTGCCACTGTTATTCCCAATCACTGTAGTTATGACAGGAGTCCCAGGGAGAAGAATGGAGTTGCCCACTTGGCTTCTGCATAAAATCCTTGGAGGAAGCCTGTGTATAACCAGAACACAGTGATCAGAGCAGCACTGAGCACGAAGCCGGGGGCTCACCAGGCTGGAAGGTGGCCGGGCTCTCCTCCTTGGGCTGCCACGCTGCGATGCAGCCCACATCCATCACTGCCTGGCACTGGCTCAGCACCCGGTGGAGCTGCGCAGGGCTCAGTGCTGGGAACTCGGCTCGCAGGGTGGACCAGGTCATCTGGGTGAGGAGACAGAGCACGGGGCAAAAGGCAGAGGTGAGGAGCTGCTTTCTCCAACAAGCAGGAGGAGGAATGGGAGGGAGAGGACAGGCAAGATGGAATCACACACTGGTTTGGGTTGGAAGAGACCTTAAAGCTCGTTCACTTCCAACCCTCTGCCACAGGCAGGGACACCTTCCACTAGAGCAGGTTGCTCCAAGCCCCATCCAAAGTGGCCTTAAACACTCAAAGATGGAGTGAACCTGAGCATCCCTTCTGATACTGCCCATGCAACCAACCCAGGAAGCGGCAGCTGGTGACAGGCTGCAGAAGAAGGGACATATCATGGTAGGGACCCCCAGACACCAAGTGGTGCTTCTCCTGCCCGTGTCCATCCCGATGCCAGGCACCCCTCACCTGCACCAGCTGGGAGCCGGGCATGGCCAGCAGATTGGCCACGTTGGCAAGTTTGGCGAAGAACTGCTGAGCGAGCTGCTCGAAGCCAGCACCACGCAGCCACTCCAGGAGCAGCCGCACGCTGGCACGAAGCTTCACCCCCTGCGACCAGTGGAAGCAGCCAAGAGAGGGGCCTGAGGAGGCAGAACATCCATCAGCACTGTCAGGGAACAGGTCACCTTGCCTTCGGCTGGAACCCGGGGTAGGGCTGCCCCAGGGAAGTGAAATAGATGCAGGTTAATGTCCCCAGCATCCTACAGCTGTAACTACTGATGGTGGCTGGACCTCACCTGGCACTAATAGCAGTGTTAATGAGGGCTAATGAGCACCTCAGTTAGAGAGCAGGCTGCAGTAGTTTATTACTGAGCTGACCCTCTGAGCTGCTCTTAGCATCCTCTGCTCTTACAGGGGGTGAGGATGGGGCACTTGTGAGATTAAATCCCTCCTGGGAATGGGGATGGCAACTAGGTCTGTGTTTGACCTCCCCATGCTGAGACTTGCCCATCCCCAGCCCCTTCAAGCTGCTTGAAGCCCCCTCCCTCCTGTACCCCTCAAGGTGGCACTGGGATGGATTGGAGGATCTCCCAAAAGCTCGATGCCCTGTGGGTTACCCAGTCCAGGCTGGGTGTTCAAGGAGGACTGACCCTTATCCAGGAGCTGGTTGAAGAGCAAGGTGTTGGAGAAGAAGAAGAGGTAGGCGAACATCTGGGAGGTGATCTCAGGGTGCACTTCGTACTGGCGCAGCAGGTCTAGTGCTGCCTGGTAGATGAGCACAACCCTGCGGAGCTCCTCGGGCAGCGGCGGGTTCGCACGCCAGCTCTCCTGGCTCTCGTTCTGGAAGGGGTTGCACTCCAGCAGCGCGGGGAGCGACACGTACAGACACTGCAGAGAGAGCAGTGTTCTGCTCACTTCACACCACAAGGATCCAGCTTCTTTCCCCCTTCTTTTCCTCTCCATAAGCCAAACCCTTCTGACCGCCTCACCTCCACAAGCCAAGCAAACCTCCTGGTGCTGCTCTGGTAAGGGGCTGCTCCGGCTCACCCCTTGCCTCGATGTGCTCCAGTATTGCACAAGGATATATTTAAATTACATATAAATGTTAAATATAAAAATTAATGTTTCTGTCACTTTTAGCAGTTGGAGGTGACAGCATGGGAGAGCTCAGATAAAGGGATCTGAAACTGATCTGAACCAGGGCAGGATCGGTTGGGAACAAGAGTGAAAGAAAAACCAGGACTGATGGGGATGACCTTTCCCAATGGATTAAATGGGAGAGCAACACCTAGCACCCACTCCTGCTAAGGGGAAGGTGAGCAATCCCTGCGTGCTGACACCAACACACAGCAGCCTTTCTTCTGCCTCACACTGCCCGCTCTGTTCCCTGCTCCCGATGCTGCCTGGCTCTCGCGGTCCAACGGCGACAGTCCAGGGGCCCCTTTCCATCACACCCTGAATCACACCATTATGCCACGCTGGCTGGATCCAAACAGCTCTCCCCAAACGCCTCCCCTGAGCCGCTGCACTGCAGGCAAGGAAACACGCTGCAGTAATTCAATCCTTTTCCTGGGCTGTGACCAAATATCGGGACATTTCAGCCCAAAGGAAAACACCTCAGCGTGGTGCAACTGCCAGGATGTAAAAGCTTAAAGAAACCTTCTGCGCAATCCAAGAGCTGCTGGCGATGCTTGTGCCAGCCCCATGGCATGCTGCTCCCCTCCCTGTGAGCACATACCTTGGAGATGTAGTAGACACACTGCTGGAAGGTGTACATGATCACCTCCTCCAGCACCGTCATCGCCTCCTCGCTGGCTGTGATGGTCGAGGAGAAAAGAGACTCCTTGGAGCCTATGGGACAGAGAGAAGGATGAGGAGCAAAGCTGCAGCAGTGAAATGGGCTGAATTCACTGCTCCCAGATTCCCAGGGTGAGGTTATTGGTGTTCCCAGCCTGGCATCACCACCACAGCATCCCTCAACAGGGGCGAAGAGCCACTGGCAGCACAGCCCAGGGCTGCACTCCTCCTTCCAAGAGCATGATGGCCTATAGAGGTTCTAACTTGCTGCATAGAACAGAAAGTCTCTAAGGCTGATATAACCTCTTTTTTCCTTATTTTCTGTCTTCTTTTTGGCTGGCACTAACACGGGCTCACCAGTGAGCCTGCACACCCAGCAGCCACGGGGCAAAAAGCTGCCCCCAAAGCATTAACCACAAGCTGTTGTGGTGGAAAGGGGAGACTTGGCTGTGAACACAACACAACCTGGCCCTGAAGCTGAGCAGGACCACGGCAGGACGTGAGGCTGCTCCTCCTGCATGGATTACCCCAGCTTGCACCGCAGAGGTGTCCCTGCTGATGAGGATTATGGGGGTTAAAGGAGCATCTCAGAGGCACTGACCACTGGTTGCAACTGGGGATTAGCAGAGCAAAGGCACTCTGGCTGGAGAAGCAAGCAGGATGCTGTGTCCAGCCTTACCTTTGATGTCCAGCTCCTCCTCCATGCTTTGGATATAGGTGGGTGACTTCTGCTGGATGAAGTAAAGGACCTCGATGGCATTCGCCATCCAGAAAAGGATGTGCTGCAGGTCTGGGAGAAGGTCCGTGATGGAGAAGTGGGACAGGGCAGCAGGGTCCTGGCTGGGGAGACACAATGAGCATTATGGCTGCTGCTCCTCAGCATCCCCACTAAAGCTTTTGGGTAGAAAACAGCCAGCCTGGGGCAATGCCAGAGAGCTTCTGCATCCCCTCGCCCACATGCGTAAGGAAGACCCTTTACAAGCAAAAATCTAGTGGTTCCTGCTCTGTTGGATAGCAAAGGGGACCATGTGGGGGCCTGGGTGGCTGAGGGCTGCCTGGCCTTTGTGGGGTACCACTTTTGGGGGAGATTCCCCCTCATGGAGCTGAACTGCAGTAAATACTCATGCCTCTCCCCAAGAAGTATATGCTGCTCCTGCCAGCTCTGGACAGTTGAACCCAGCCCGCCCGCACCAGGCTGTTCAAAAATAAACCAAGCTAAATAAAAAGCATCTGGGAAGTTGCTCAACTGCTTTTTCCTGCTATAGGAAAGGCCTGGGAAGCATCCTCGGGAGCTCGTCCTAAAGGAGAGCTTGCAGCAAGCGCCAGCAGTTTCTCCAGATGCTGCTTTGGAGCCTGGATTTTGGAAGTGGCTGGGAAGCCAGCCCCCCTCAATGCTGTGATGGCCCCAAAGTGGTGCTCCCCACCCCTGTGCCACCATCTCTGGATGCACATTTGCAACAACCAGCCTCGTCTATACTCCACAGAGAGGTCTTCAGCACGAAAGTGGTGAGACCCTGTGCCAAGGCCATCCCTGCTGCATCCCTCAGGGATGATGAAGCCACATGTGCAAAGCCTTGGCCAGGTCTTGTATCAGAGAAGACCCCAGAGCTGCCGCAGGTCCTATTCCTTCCGAAGCTTGCCTGCTTTTCCAGCCCTACATGTTCCCAAGCAGGAGCCTTGCAGGCAGCATGGCAAAAGGACCAGAGAGCTGAATGCATGGGATTAAGCAGGAAAACTCAACGTGCATCGGTGCTGGGAGGGTGGTTTTAGCCAGCCACAAACTCCCCTCACTCATGGAGGAAGAAATGGGTTGAATTCTCCCCATTTGGGAGCAAAACAAGGCAAAGCAGCAGGCTGCACTTACTGCTGGGACTGCTTTTCGGCCAGCTCCCGTGTCCGCTCCTGGGCAGGGAGAGAAGGGGAAAGCAAAATGAAACCCAGTGGGACAAGGCGGCACAAGCATCACCCCAACCAGCACTTGCTGCCTCCTTGGAGGGGTATCAGCAGCACCCCCACCCCACCAGCACCCCCATCCCATCGCTGACTGACCCACACCGTCCTCTGGATCATTTTGGCCACTTTCAGTAGCAGCTGCCCGAAGTCTCCTGGCTCGAAGCTGGTGGC
>NW_009919112.1:20739-21046 GCF_000696875.1 Nestor notabilis
CGGGGGGCGGTTCTCGCAGCCGCAGCGGTGTCTGTGCTGGCAGCGTCTGCGCCTTCATGGGGTCCTTATAGAGGAGCAGGTAGTAGAGACCGAGGGAGAGGAGGTCCCCGTGCTGCAGCACGACCGTCCGGGCCACTTCGGTGAAGTTGATGGAGACGCCAGCACCGGCGATGGGCTCCAGGACCAGCTTCTCCTCTGAGCAATGCCGGGAAGGTCGGAGCTTCCTGATGGTGCAGTGCAGGGGCAAGATGTCGGGGGCTGACAGGCTGATGCTGGGCTTGCTCGCCTGTGTCCTCTGGCCCACCGT
>NW_009919112.1:21114-21657 GCF_000696875.1 Nestor notabilis
GGGGGAGAAGGGACCCTCCTCCCCAACATGCAGTGGGTGCTGCAGCATCCTGCTGTCCCCAGCCATCCCCGTGTCCCCCGCACCTTTGCATGGCAGAAACAAGATTCTCTCTTTAAAACACGTTTCTCTCTCTATTTTGCTGAGCAGGACAGCAGCGATCCCAACTTTGGGCATGCTAATAAATGGGCACAGTAACTTTGGGCGTGCAGTGAATGGGACTGCTTTGGGCAGAAGGAGTTCTCCTTCCACCTCTCACCTCCTTCTTCTCCTAGCTGCTTTTCCTTCCCACCTTATCCTTCAGCAATGCCTGCATCCCCCAGCCTGGGAAGGACAGTGGGACACCTCTCAGAGCAGCAGCTCCCTGTCCTGCCTTCTTACCCCAGCTTGCTCCAAAGCAGGTCACATCACTCCCCCGCACCTTTCCCCCCCGTGCCTCAGTTTCCCCAGCTGTATTAACAGGATGGCTGCAGATGGGTGAGGGCTGCAGTGCCAATGTCACCCTGCAGAGAGCTTGGCACAGCCAGACACCCAACGGGGACAAAG
>NW_009919112.1:21760-22080 GCF_000696875.1 Nestor notabilis
TTGGGCACTAACGAAGCAACCAGACAGGGGACAGGGCAGCTCAGCCACCACCCGCAAAACCAGACCTTGTGCCCTTGTGCCAGGGCAGGGATGCTGCTCCTGCATCCCTCTGGGACGTTACCGGGGGGTCCTTGCTCTGCACCCCTTGTGCTTGGGGTCAAGCTTGAGGACAAGGCTGCAAGTCCCAAGCTGGCACCGCTCGTTCTCTAAAGGATGCTCTCCCACGCCACCACCCCAGCAGCTCCGGCCATGCAAGCAGCCCCCCGTTCCCCGGGGCTTTAGGGGGTGATGGGAGGAAAGCGGGGGTGCCGGGGGTGCGG
>NW_009919113.1:0-4213 GCF_000696875.1 Nestor notabilis
GGTCTGGGCGCTGGGGGTGGCCCGAGCATCCATCCCCAGGAAGGGACCCCTGAGCCTCACGCCCAAGGAGGGGGTTTGGGCGCTGGAGGCTTTTCACTCCCTCACGTCCCCCCGCGCCAGCCCGCGCCCGAGCCCCCTCCCCAGCAGGATCCGGGTGTCCCTGGACTACGAAGGGGGCCGGGTGGCGTTTTTCAGCGCTGCCGATGAGGTTCCCATCCTGGGTTACACCATGGTTTACACCAGAGCCTCGTTCAATGGGGAGAGGCTCCTGCCCTGGTTCAGGATGGGGATGGGCGCTCGCCTGCAGGATGTCACCCAAGCGCCGCCCTCGGAGGAGCAGCCCCTGAGCGGGCAGCTCATGGCCCCTCTGGACTGGGTAGGGTTCCGGCTCCCGCTCCGGATCTGTCCCTGACGGCTGTCAAACACCAGACCTTAGTGCCGGGGTCACCTCCTGCATGATGCCGTTGGTGTGGGTGCTCGGAGCATCATGCCGAAGGGACCCGAAGCTCCTCCCTGTGTCCGTTGGGAGCTGTGGGTTGAAGGGTGTCTGTCAATCAGACCTTAGTGTCACTGCTGAGGGTGCTCAGGGCATCACGCCAAAGGGACTTGCTGCTCCTCCCCATCTCCGCTGGGAGCTGTGGGATGAGGGTGGGGAGATGGGGACACCAGCAGAGAGCAGTGAAGAAGAAGGACCGGGCAGTAGGAGGGGATGGAGGCAGCGCATCAGAAGGAGGAGAATCCTGAAGGGTTGATCAAGGAACACTCAGGACTTTGTTGGTCTTTTAGAGCTTATTTTTTTTCCCTCTAATGGCCTGAATCCTCCTGTTCAAAGCTCTTTGCAAAGAGTTTTCTTCCTGACACCAATCTCAAGGCAGATCCAGAGCCTGTTCTCCCAAGGGAGGTGGCTTTTCCCACCCAACCGCCTTGCTCTGGGAGCTGATCCCAATCTCCGCCTGCATTCCTATGTTCATCTTCAATAAAAGAACCCTTTGGTTTGAACTCTCCCCTTTCTGCCTCTTTCCACTTTCCTCCTCCTCCAGCCCCACAGGTCTCTCCGTGCCTCCGCACCCTTCCCAGCCCTGTCCCAGCCCCTCCAGGGTGTCCTTACCCTGGAGATGCGCCTTGCAGATGTCTCCGGCTGGTTTTCCAGGCTCTGTAGGTGCTCCTAGGGCCTGACCGTGGGCACCTCGTGGGGAGATGAAAGGAGCAGTGTGGGAGCCAAGCAGCCCCGGGCTCCGATGGGGCGAGCAGCTCCCCTGCAGCGAGATTCTCATCTTCCTGTTGGGAATAGCTTGCTGGGAATGGGACTTGCATGTCCAACGCTGGCCAAGCAATGGGAGTCGTCGCAGTCAGTAGCAGTGGGGTCTCCACAGCTCTCATCTGCTGCCATGCAGATATTTATCTATCTGTCTGTTGATGGAGCTTATCAAAGGGTTATAAACGGGTGAGAAACATCCCCTGTGAGCTCAGGGCTTCTTGGAGGGCACATAGTGATGGGCACATCCGTGGCCTGGGTGTCAGTTGTGCCCCATTGAGTCCCAGCCTCTCTTCCGGCACCTATGAGGCTCTGGTTGCACATTTCCCTCCCTGTTTTCCCCCTCCATGGTCCCACCAAGAGCTCCTGGAGGCTGGAATGTCTTTTGGAGGCTGGTTTTGCCTAATTCCCAGCCCTAAAGAGGGAGAAGGAGAAGGCAGGAGGGGGCAGCCCTCAGGACAGAAGGTGGGTTTGTTCCCTCCCAGCACATCAGGCCCAGGGTGTCCCCACCTCCTGCCGTGGCACAAAGACCTGACTCACAGGCTCAGCGCATCCCTGCTCCAGGTCTATTATCCAGCACTGGGGAGGAACAGGAAGGGAAAGATCCAGCCCCATCAAAGGGATAAACCCAACAGGTTTGGGCCTTTTAAGCTCACTTTGGAAGAGCTTCGGGTGGAGCTCAGGAGCTGTTCTGAAGAGGAGAAAGTCTCTGAGAGGAACAGGACCCTGGAGTGCAGGAAACTGGAGGAGCTGGTGGGTATCAACCTCCCTGGGCAGCGACTCGTGGGCTTCAGGGTCAGTTCTGCAGCTCCTTGTTGGTTACTCTGCAGCATGGACGTGCTGGTGAGCGTGGGAACGTCGGGGCTTTCAGCCCAAGCTCATGGCGGCTTCTTTTGCATCAGGTTCGATGGGGTTTTACCACCCACATTTCTCCAGGAGAAATGAAACTACGGGGATTTGGGCTCCTGAGCGATCTCCTCCTGTGGGAAAGGCCTTTCCATGAATTTTCCCATCCCGCTGCTCCTTCCTTTGCATCTCCAAAGGGGAGGGTAGAAGCTGAGTGCTGGCGCTCAGGCGGCAGGTCCCAAAAGGCCACTCTTCCTTCTTGCTTTCCCAGCTGGAAGACCTGAAGAATGAGATTGAGAAGAGGCAGGCAAAAAATGGCACCAAATTCCCAGAGAATTCACAGCTGGACACCCCGGCACAAGGGCAAGAAGAAAAGAACCAGCAACCGGTGAGTGAATTCATCCCATGTACAGGGGTTTCTAGGGTTAACTGGTTGGGCTTTCCCAGTCCCACTCTGCTTCTATTCCCTCTGTAGACCTGCGGATCCCAAAGGCATGAGGGGAGGGAGGATTTGCAGCCCGGAATGATGGGGAAAAAGGGGATGAAATCAGTGGGGTTTGGAAGGAACAGTGAGGGCTGGTGGTTCCCTGTGGGGTGGAGAGATGAATGTGATAGTGCAGGGAGCAAGAGCATCACCAGCAGTACCTGAGATGGGCAGAGCATCAGGAAGGTCCACGGGCAGGAGCTGGGAATGCAGCCTGCGGCCACATTCCTTCAAGGCATCTTGTGATTTAAGGAGAAGAGCCCCCACTGAGCTTTCTTTTCTCTTTCTCCTTCCCCTAGGACGTGAGGAGCACCATCGCCAGGTATGTGGCCTCTCCAAAAGGCTGTTCCATGGGGTTTTCCAAGAGCAGAGACTATGGAGGAGCGATGGCCGTGGTGGCTGCTGAGTGCTCCTCTGCTTCAGGGGGTCTGGAGGGGCATTTGGGTACCACCACTGTGTGCTCACCTCTTGAGCATCACCTCATTCCTGGTGGCACCAGATTCCTCCAGTGATGACAATGATTCCAAAGGTGAGGTTTTCCTCTTCCCTAGATGTGGAAAAGTGACTTTCCAGCTTCCGGCGGATGCTTCTCCGGAGTTGGAAGAGAGATCCTGTCACTTCTCCTGGAGGAATGGCACGCTAAAGGAGACCCTGAGGAAGCTGCAAGGTACGGAAGGGCTTGAGGAGGAACTGCTTGGCTTGTATTGTGGGAGAGCTGGAAGAGCTGAGCTCCTGTGGATCACCCGGGATATGCTTTGGGAACAGAGATGCTGCAGGGAGCAACCCTGGGATGGAGGAGACAGGGAGCAAAGGGGTTTCCTGGTCAGAAGATTGGTACCCACATTTATCACCCTCAATTATACATGTTTTGCCCTGATTCCTGAAGGATGCTCCCTCTGGAGATCCCCATCCAGCCTATTCCAACCCCAAAACCGGCTGAGCGTGAGAACACAAGAGCAGCCGTACCTGTCAGGTGAAGGTGGAACCCAAAGTGCCCAAAAGAGATACTGAAGGAAGCGTATGAAAATCAGGGCATCCAGCGGGTTTTCCCAGCCCTGCAGCTGGAATAACCCCCCTCCTCCAGGGCAAAGCCAACTGATTCCATGGACATGGAAATGGGTTGGCCCAATTCCAGGTTTTAGCTCTTTTTGTTGTTTAAGCTCGGCTGAACCGGTCTGGTCTTGTCCTGTGGTTGTGCGGGAGACAACCTGCTCGAGGCGGTGCTGGTTGACATCCCACATCCCTTCCCTTCTTTATTTCATCTCCCAGTGTAGCCTAAAGCCTGCAGGGATTTCCACATGAGCCTGTTGCCATTCCTCTGCGCCTTTTCTTTGGGGATTTGGGGGTTAAAACCAGCTTTTCTTGCTTCATGGACAGCACTTCTCCCTGCTTTGGGATGCTTCTGCCTCGGGATGCTTCTGTCTGTCTTGGGATGCTTCCGCCTCGGGATGCTTCCATCTGCCTCGGGGATGCTTCTTCCTGTCTTGGGATGCTTCTGTCTGCCTTGGGGATGCTCCTGCCTTAGGATGCTTACGTCTTGGGACACTTCTGCCCTGGGGATGCTTCCACTTGGAATACTTCCGTCATGGGATGCTTCTTCCCCGCGGATACCCGCCCAGCTCCTGCTG
>NW_009919114.1:0-493 GCF_000696875.1 Nestor notabilis
GGGACACCCCGGGTGGTCAAGGGACACCTTGGATAGTCACAAGGGGCACAGGCCACCACGGATGGTGGGGAACTGGGACGTCCCGACCCCAGGGGGTGGCACAGGTTGAGGGTGATGGTGGGTGACACCGGGACACCCATGGCAGGGATGGACCCACCCTCCAGCAGGGACAGCAGCATCACCACCATGTCCTTCTGCAGGTCCAGCAGCTCCTTCAGCAGCCCGATCTGGCTGGAGTTCTGCCAAAACACGGGACAAGAGGGGACAACAGGAGACACTGTGAGCTCGAGGTGTCCCCCCCCTCCATTGGCACGACGTGGGGTGGGGACCCCCCAAGTCATCGTCAAGCCAGGTGGAGGGGTCGGGGGGGATTTGCCATGGTGGGGGGACACCCGGTGCTCCCAGTGCCCACCTGGGCCAGCTTCTTCATCATGTGGGCGAAGACGTGGAGGAAGCCGATGACGGCGTCCCAGAGGCGGGCGGGGGGCCACGT
>NW_009919114.1:524-1259 GCF_000696875.1 Nestor notabilis
GGGCCCTGTGGGGGACAGCCCATGGGGACACCAGGACATGGGGGACATCGGGGACATTGGGGACATCAGGGACATTGGGGACATGGGGGACATCAGGGAGATGGGGGACATTGGGAACACTGGGGACACTGGGGACATCAGGGTCCATGGGGACCCCCATGGTCATCAGGATCTTTTGGGACCTCCATGGTCATCAGGATCCTTGGGGACCTCCAGGGACACCAGGACCCCTTAGGCACTGGGGTCCTTGGGGGTCTTCCATGGCCTTCAGGACCCCCAGGGCACCCCCACGACCATCAGGGTCATTGAGGACCCCCAGGGACCTCAAGACACCCTCATGGTCATCAAGGTCTTTGGGGACCCCCAGGGTCAATGGGACCCTTGGGACACCAAAGTCTATGGGGACCCGCATGGTCCTCAGGACCCTTTACGAGACTGGGGTCCTTGGGGACCTCCGTGGCCATCAGGGTCCTTGGGGACCCCCGGGCCCATGGGTCTCACCTGGATGTACTCGGTGAGGCTGTTGAAGACCTGCTTGGCCACGGCCATGGCCTTGGAGAAGTTGCGCTTCCCGTGCTCATCGATCACGTCCTTCCCCGAGTAGTACCAGTAGAAGTCACTGATGGACTCCTGGGACAGGGACATGGGGAGCATCAGGGACATGGGGACCACCATGGGGACCATCAGGGACATGGGGACCACCATGGGGACATGGGGCCCACGATGGCGGGGACC
>NW_009919114.1:1923-2578 GCF_000696875.1 Nestor notabilis
GGGAACGCCCTGGGGACCACCATGGGGACCATCAGGGAGATGGGGACCACCATGGGGACCACCATGGGGACATGGGGACCATCATGAGGACATGGGGACCATCATGAGGACCACCAGGGACATGGGGACACGGGGACCATCAGGGACACGGGGATGATGAGAGGGACATGTCTCTATGGGTCCCTGGGGGTCCCTGGGGGTCCCTGGGGGGCACCTGCAGGCGCAGGAGATAGTCCACGGTGCAGATGATGATGTTGATGGTCGTCGTGTTCCCTGTCTGCGTCCGTAGATAGTTCTGGAAGTCTGGGGGGCAGAGGGGGGGCAACGGGGTCACCCCAGCCCCACGGCTGCCCCACAGCCTGCCCCACAGGGTGCCTCTCACCGTTGTTGTGGCCCTCGCAGAGCAGCTGCAGCAGCCGGAAGAGATCCTGCGTGAACTCATCATCCGACATCACCTTCTCCCCTGGGACACGTGTGGGGACACGGGGGGACACGTGAGGACACGTGTGGGGACACAGGGGGACACATGAGGACACGTGTGGGGACACGCGTGAGGTCCCATGGGGACACACAGGGGGTCACACGGGACAGGGGTGGACAAGGGCAGGTCACAGCAGAGGGATGCAATGGGGACACCCCAGGGTGACAATGGGGA
>NW_009919115.1:0-1586 GCF_000696875.1 Nestor notabilis
CTTTCGTGGCTTGAGCACCCAGGCTTTTGCTGTTGGGAAGATAAAGGTCTCGCCTGAAAGTAAATCTCTTGTGTTACGTGGGGTTACTCGTCAAAAACCTGTCCTCGTGTGCTGTGATTCTCCACTTCAAGAGAAGTGGAGCCCGGTGACAATTGGGACTTCAGGGTTTTCTCTATCTGTGTTGGATTTTTTCCATTTTTACTTCCCTCTCCAGAGTCATAATGAAATCTGAGGAGGCGCTGTAGGCTTTATCTATGTTCTTTTGCAAGGTTGTTTTAACTTTACTCGTTAGCATAAAGTTTTCAGGCAAAGGACTGTGAACCACTGTAGGCATCAGAAATGAGAAGTTTCCTTTTGTATTTCTGCACCCTTGACTCTTGTTAGAGATTTCCATTCCTCATTGGTAAGTGACACTGTCCTGTTTGGATCGTCTTCCAATATTTGTATCATCAGTATTGACAGCCTCAGGAAAGAACTGAAACCTCTGAAAAAAAAACCAAAACAATTTCTATTATACATTGGGTAGCATCCATGTACTGTTGTGATTGTTGGCATTTGGGTTGTCCTCTCACAGAAGGAAATCAAAGCCCATTTCTATCACAACTAACCCCACGCCATCTCTACAAATACAATTGTAACATTTCAGAGGTGTAATGGAGTTCCCATTTATGGATCACTTCTGTCTGAGATAACAGAATTTGAAGGGTCAAAGAAAGGAAGTCTGCTGAACACAGTGATACTGGCTGTGTTTTTTATGGTGCTCTTGTTGATGGCAACACTTGTGGATTTCTATTCCCGACTAGTGAAGTGGCGTGACATATACTGGATTCTTTAACATTCTTTCAATATTTGTGTCAGTAGCCACAGAGTTAGAAAAAAAAACCCCAAAACAATCAGAAGCTGCTTCATAACAAACCCTAAATGCAAATTTTCCTACAGAACTGATATAGTCTGTTACATTGAGTGGCTTGTCAACATTTGGGTTGTTCTGTCACGGCATGAAATCAATGCCATTGCAATGTAGAGCTGCTCTGATACTACCTTTGAACATGTAACGTGCATGTCACATACTGTATGATATGAATGGTTTGGAGTTTATTAAAGTCCAC
Organism: Nestor notabilis; assembly: GCF_000696875.1. NCBI lineage: Eukaryota > Metazoa > Chordata > Aves > Psittaciformes > Psittacidae > Nestor > Nestor notabilis. The sequence continues at coordinate 1,110 of NW_009919115.1, forward strand.
AAATGCTGGAGTGAGGCCTGAGTTGGGGAAGAGAACAAAGGCATGTCAGAGAGGTGAATGTGACAGTTATCTTGAGTAGGGCCTTAGCACCTCATGATATGAAGGGTGAGCTTGAGCAGTAGGAAGACTTGCCTGAATTGGATATCCTTGAGAAGACCATGGACCATTTAGTAAGGCAGTAATGACAGAGAGCATGCTTGTTCTGAGAACACATGTTGCAGACTAGGGAGTGACCAGAATAAAACATGAAGCAGGAAGGGCAAAGCCTTTCCTAGGCTCCCAGATTGCCTCGACTTGGAGGTCTTCTGGATCTTGCGATAGTGTGTTGTACTGAAATGTCTATAATGTCTTTTGAGTTTGTGAATATCCCTCAGCAGGGATAGTGGCCTGTGTTTCTGCTGGCTGAGGAAAGAATGTGTTCAGTAAGAGTTGGAAGGGTGCTGCCTGCTGAATACTGTCTGATTAACCTTCTCATTC
>NW_009919115.1:1596-4370 GCF_000696875.1 Nestor notabilis
TTTGGGGAAGTTGTTGTGGGAAGGCAGTGTTTCAACCTGCTGTTCTTGTGTAGTGGTGGACATCTACAGCATTTCTGCAGGCATTTATGTTGCTGTGGTGGTTCATTGGTCTTGTTGAGGCAGGATTTCACAGGACACGTGGAGGTGGGTGTAATCTCTGTGTGCTCGACTTCCCCTACTTGTGCATCTGCGCCATCAGCCTTGATAGAGATGGTGTGTCCTGCTGTCACGCGTGGCTCGTTCTGATGTCTGAACATACATGACCAGCTCTGGTTTTCTAGCATTTGGTGAGGCTCTCTTGAAGAATAAGACCCATGTGGCCTGGGGTCAGAGGTGTCAGAGCTCTAATCTAAACATTTTTATGAACTTAATTTCAGTCTGAACCTTAGTGTGCAGAAAAGGCATCACTCCATATGTTGTGGTGCCAATCATGAGGGAAGATGACTATGTGCTAAGATGTGGGTCATGATCTGAGGGGGTTTAGAGCTGGGGCGTGTGCTTTTGGTGGAGCAATGTCTGGGTATTGTTGCAATGATGACTCTGAGTAGGGCCTGTGTCTGCATCATGGGGAGCATGAGCTTGAGCAGGGAAGAGTGTTGCCTGAGACAAATGAAGCTGCTGGGGAGAATGTATTCTCTGTCATTGGGGAAGAACTAGAGAATTTCTGCTTAGCTGTGGAGATCCCATTTCCCATGGCAGAGGATAGAGGATGCCAATAGATAACTTTGAGAAGAGGTCTGGCACATAGGGCTACTCTCCTGGGATCCTCTCAGGGCCTCCAGAAGTTCTACATATCTTTGCAGCCTAGTGTTCTCAGTGGTATCACTGCTTTTGAAGATAACTGCTATACAAGCCTTTAATAATTTCGTTTTGGTGTGGAATGCCGTTGATCAAACAGAAGAGTGAATCATTCTGGAGGCCTTCACAGAACATCTTATTCATTTTGCTGGTCTTAGTCTTGTGAGGGAGCAGAAGTGCTCTCCTTCAGCAGACCTGTCTTTTTGTTATGCTAACGTGGGTTACTTTTGTTTTCTTCTCTTGTCTATAGCGAAAATGCCCACCCCTTTCTGGTTTTTATTCTCTCATGTTGGCCATGTGTTGGGAACAGGGAATCAGATGCAGACTGCTGAATTTTGGCAGTTGTTGGGTGGCAGGTTTTGGGGCATTATTCAGGAATGTCTGAGAATGTTTTTCCACTCTCCTGGTGAGGATGATGTTGAAATAATATTTCTAGCTTTCAGATCTCCCTCCTTTTTCACTTTTGATAGAGGTACATGAGGGAGCACCACACGTAATTTTCAAAGCTTTTGAAAAATATGATTACTATTTTTCTGCCCAGCTTTCCCCAAATTTACAGTTAACATTACAGGTAAGTCACTCATTCATGAGGATGTATTTGAGAAGCTGATGTACTTCTGTTCCCATTCAGTTGTGGCTTCTTCATTTTGGATCGTCTGAGTGCTGCCTGGATTGAAATGGCTATAGGTTAGGATCAGCAAAGCACCACTGCCTGCTCTTGTTCCTTTCCTGCTGCTGCCTGGCAGAGGTTGAACAGGTGGAAGCAGGGACAGATGGAGAAGGGACCTTCATGCATTTCTTGGAGTAGATGTGTTGGACATTGGGGGGATGTTCTCAGGGAAAATGCTGTGGTGTTACCATGGTGGCTTTTGTTTGGCTGTGTGATGAGTGGATCATGTTGATGGAATGGTGTTCCATGGGAATTAACACTCGTGGGTATGGAGATTCTTGCTGTGTTGTTTTGGCAGAGAATGGCTGCCAGAAATGAAGAGCAAGAGCTTGACATTCACTGTACAGGTAGAAAATGAGGCCAGAAAAATGGCTTATAATTGAGGTACATGAAGACTCGTTGGGAGTTGTGGTGGCCCCGTGCTTTTTGAGCTTTCATAGAGGATTGTTGTGCTTGGTTGTGATGGTTTTGAGTTCCTGAATGAGAGACACGCCTGAGATGTTTAGAGTCATTGGAGCCTCTTTGCTCAGATGTCAGTGTTGGATTTTCAGAGGAGGGTAGATTGTCTTCCTTGAGAGAAGAGTGTGGCCTGAAAGAGAGTTGACTGGGCAGTCTGTCTGTCTTCAGAGACCGGAGGAGAGCAGAAATGTTGTTCCTTGCCTGGATAAATAGACGGCAGCAGGGAAGAGCAATTACCGAAGTCTGTGCTTCATGGCGAGAGTGATGTAATCACAGGGAAAATATGTTGATTTAGCAGACAAAGCAGAGCAGAAGACGACATCGAGGGAGTGGTGCAGAATAGAGAAGAGAAGACGAGGAGAAAGAGAAGGAATGACCAGTGCAGAAAATGGATCCGCCTCTGACCGTGTCCGCCGCGGCGCTAGAGCCAATGGAGGAGCAGTCAGCGGGTCTAAAGGAGAGAAGGGTGGGAAGAGAAGAAAAAGAGGTGTAAAGAGACAGCAGGGCAAGAACGAAGAGAAAGTCGAAGAGAAGAAAGAGATGGACTAGAGAAGAGAAGAAATGAAAGAAAACTAAAAGAAGACGAAAAAAGCGGGGGAAAAAAAGGAGAAAGGAGAAAGGAAAAGAAGAAAAAGACAAAACTGGGGGAAAGAAAGGAAGAATGAGTGACACGAATAAAAAGAGGTAACTGCAGGAAGACATAGAACGGAATAAAGAATAAGGGAAGAGTAAACAAGGAAGTAAAAAGGAAAAGAAAGACTCTGTGGAAAGAGGAGAGGGAAAGAAAAGCCGGGCCAGAGCGGAGCATCCCGGTTCCGCAGGCTTGGGCGATGTCGGGGAGCGTGTG
>NW_009919116.1:0-34433 GCF_000696875.1 Nestor notabilis
GAGGAGGAGGAGGAGGGCCGGGTGTGAGGTGAGGAAGGAGGAGCGTAGTCTGTCCGCTCGTGTATCGCGCAGCCGGAGTTAGAGGGGTGCTCGGGAGGGGTGTGGGGCAGCGCGTTCGGGTCACGCCGAAGCGGGGACTCTGAAGGAGCGGGAAGAGGAGGCTCCTCTCCGGGACCCGTGCCCGGGCTGCTGAGAGACCAGGCTGGGTGTTCTGCTCCTCAGCGGGACATCCTCACCGGACCAGCGAGAGGAGCTGCGGACAGGACAGTCTGCCCGCGCTGCCGCTGTCCTTAGGGGAACGGGAGGCCGTTTTCTGTGTGCATCTCCTGTTAGTGTCCCGTTAATGCCACGTGGATGTAAGTGTGGGTGACCAGAAAACGTTACCACTTCTGATACTGTTCCTGCGGGGAGATGATTTAAAAGCACTCCAGAATATGCTATAAAAAGCTAGCCAGACCACACCTGAAGTACCAGACATAGCATTAGGCAAAACCAATTTCTCTTACAAGGCAGATATTCGAACTCTGAAAAAAAAAAAGCAATAAAAGCGAGCAGCTTTGTTCATAGTGGATGGTAGAGCAGAACTCTCACATGCACTAAAGCCACACACCAGCTCAATTGTTCTTTTAATAATGTGTTTTGCTTTGTGGCAAAAAAAAGCCCAACGAGAAACCTTAGTTTCAAATGACCTTTAGTATATTCCTATTATATCATGGTAAAATGATTCTCTGAACGTCTGGGATGACTATTCGTCTTTTAGTGACCTTTAGAAGGCAATGGACTAGTGCTTACGCAACTGTGTTCCCAATTCAGTCTCAGGCAAGTAGTTTTTAGCATTAAGGGTTTTCACTTTTCAAATACAAATTCCATCTGTAGTGCTCATTTCATTCTAGTTATTAATGTTCCATAAAGCTTAAGGTTGCTCTTGACTGTATAACATCACCCTACAAAAGAAAGTGTGCATCACATATTTAGGGTTATATACCTAGCTAAGGAATTTTTTGTCTATTTCCTCAGGAATTTTCTCAGGATTCCTCTTCTCAGCAGTCTCGCTTACCATTTCTCTTGCTGCAATGCTGTATATCTTTTCTCCCTCCAACCACCTGGACCTCTAGCCATACACTCTGCTGTTTCTCCGTGCTCCATATGGAATGTCAGTACACTTCACTAGTAGGACACTGTTGTCTCAGTTTGTCACAACAGCTCAGATAGCTGTTGCTAATCGCAGCACCTATTCTTTCCATGGGCATTTCATCTGAGATAAAACTTCAGATTAGTGGCCTGGGGATGCTCGTGGTACAAATCAGCGATGAGGGTTGGTGTTCATTTTCACAGCTGCTGTATCAGACCTCATCCGATGGGGAAATCCATCAATGCAACTGACCAGCATCTTATGACCTTCTTTACATGAGTTTATAAAGTGCCTCATTCATTGAGGATGTTTGTAAATAGAAATAGAAATACATTACTTCCTTCAACCATAGTTGTAAGCAGTTTTGGTTTAGTGTTTCAGAGTTGTTGCTACAGGATGCTCAAGGCCATTCCTGTTGAAGCCAGAGGCAGAGCTGTTACTGATTTCCACAAGGATGACACCAGTACTGGGTTCCTTGGGCTATTTGAAACTATACAAATATTTGGATGGAAAATATGGGCAAGAACTTGAATAACAGTTTCATTTGGAGTCATGGCTGGGCAGATGGTGTGCTGAGTTCTGCGATATACTTTCATGTGACATTTATGTAGGAATAGATACTTTATTGATAAATGGAAGCTTTTGAAAGCCACTGCAGACTTGCATTGAGACCACGCTTTGGAGTGCTCACAGGGAATTGAAGTTCCCATCTCCCCGCTGCCGTTATCCACTGGAGAAGGCAGGAATGGAGCTTTCCCTCCTCGAGACACATTTCAGTTCTCCCTTGAAAAAAATGTTTACAAAGCAGCCTCTCAACATGAGCCTTTAATGTTATTTTCAAAGCCTGAGGTTTGAAACCGAAAAGAGGTTTGGTTTCCAGATATTGCCACCAGGGCTGAAATTACATTGCCACAGCTGAGGAAGGCTCTTTTTATTTAGTCGGTTCTCTCCTCATCAGAGATCATGTGCTGGGGTGGGACCATTACTGACCCGTTTGGGCTTTGTCGTTAAACTTTGCTCTCCTGTCATAAGAGGGCTTAGAGCATGTCAGTTTGTGCTTTGGGATGCAGCACAGGCAAAGTACCAAGTCCTTTGCGAGAAACTTGATAGGATTTTTACATAATTTACTTGCCTTTAAGAAAGTAGAAACCACTGGGTAATGCAGAGAAAGAGTAGTATCCCTCTCCATGGCAGTTATCTGTGTCATTCTTCTGCCTTACTTGGTTCTAACAAAACCCCTAAGGTTAAGAGGGCACGTCCAGTGCCACGTGGTCTTCCTCATGCACCTAGTTAGTGAGTTGGAGCTGTTTGGAAACTGAAGCTCACAGCAGTCCTGGGCATATTTAAAATATGTTTAGTGTATTTGGAATAGAATCAGAATCACAGAATGGTTTAGGTTGGAAGGGACCTTAAAGATCATCTAGTTCCAACAATATGTGCAGTGTATATAAAATGTATCTAAAAAGTCAAGCTCTTCTCAACATTCTGTTCATTGCCAAGCACTGAAACACTGTGCAGTTATACGTTTGAAAGATTCTGTATTCTATGACATTTTATGACCTTTCTTGTACTATGTGTGTTTTACATGTTTTTCTTAATCATAGAATATAGAATCATAGAATGGTTTGGGTTAGAAAGGACCTTAAGATCACCTAGTTCCAACCCCCCTGCCATGAGCAGGGACACCTCACACTAAACCAGGTCGCCCAAGGCTCCATCCAACCTGGCCTTGAACACCTCCAGGGATGGAGCATTCACAACTTCCTTGGGCAACCTATTCCAGTGCCTCACCACCCTCACTGTAAAGTACTTCTTCCTTATAGCTAATCTAAACTTCCCCTGTTTAAGTTTGAAGCCATTATCCCTTGTCCTACCACTACAGTCCCTAATGAAGAGTCCTTCCCCAGCATCCTTGTAGGCCCCCTTCAGATACTGTAAGGCCACTCCTAGGTCTCCACGCAGTCTTCTCTTAATCTATCTTTGTAGCTCCCATCATTAAAATTCAAGGAAACTTGCCTCAATCCTTCATTTCTATTGCTGGTAGAAATATAAGTTTGCAGTAATAGAAGGTACACAGAAGAGCTGATGCATGTGGACAAAATGAAATGTCAATCTTGTAATGGTAGAGCAACGTCCGTATCAACCGCAGTAGAGATGGTTCATAATGATAATAGTTTATATTACATTTATATTAAGAATTTTGCGAAAGGTTAGACTCTGCTTGAGCTAGGATTTCTGGATTTGTATGAGTAGAAGGTTGATAGAATATTAAAGTGGATGCTTAGGAGTAAATTGTACATTAGCAACAGAACAAGCTGCATCAAAAATCCAAATCAAATCCCTCTGTTTCAGAAACTTAAGCAAGAAGTAGAAGATGGCCCATGACCATCCTTTCTTGATGATCCATGCATATTTTTCTGTAGTTGCCTAAGAGCTACTCCATTGCCTCAGAAATCTAGCTGTTTTCAGACACATGCTTCAAGGACTGGCATCATTTGAGCCTGTTTCGTAACTGGCTTCATTCTCCTCATCAATTCAGACAACTAAAGTCATGGTGAAGTTTATACTTTATTTATGAATAATTGAGAGGCAAGGTCCCCAAGAATTTTGGCTGCAAGTACACATTTCTATATTAATATGAATAAAGAAAAATATAAAATAATGCTCTTACTTCTGGGGCTTTTTAGGAAACTTGATCAGTCAGCTGTGTTGAGTGCTCTTTGTATGAATAGTTATGTTGTTTCACCACTGCAATATCTGACACTTGAAGTTATTTATTATACATTTTATTATGAACAATCCTCTTCATGGTAAGGGAGAATTAGCCATATTTTAAAACTGGGCTTAATGAAATGTGGGATAATAGAAGTGCCCATTGTAATTCAGTAAGCCTCTAGCTGAGTGCTAGAAATTGAATTCTGCTTTTCCTGAGCTGTTCTTCACTTGATACTGGAGCTGGTTTTGGTGAGCAGTTGCTTTTTATGAGTAAGGCTGTGATTTGAGTACAAGACTGAGGCCCAGATCTCAGCACTGCTTGCCCAAAACTACTCCAGGATTCCAAATTCCAGTGGAGGCTACATCCCAGAAAGCATTCAGTATCCAGTGCTATGGCCACAAATGCTGCATCTCAAATTTCCTCAGCAATACAAAACGTGCAGTAGATATTGAATTATGATGTAGACACCACACTCTGTACTATATAATTTCTTTGTCTTTTCCTCTCTTATTTAAACAATTTAGAGAGAGAGAACTGACATTAAGTATGCTTAATTCCCTTTCACACATCTTACACGTTGTAAGTAATGATAATGTTTAAATCCAGACTGCAATTAACTCAATGGTAATGGGTGGGACATAAAATGCAAGCCATAATTTAGAGGCATGTTCTGTAGGAGCTTGTATGATGAATTCAGTAATAGTGGAGGTCAGTCCATGTCTCAAGGAATAGAGTGTGCTCAGTGAACACAAATTGCTGTGGGTGTTTTCCCTGTTTTCCATGCATATGGATGTTGCAGACCTGCCAGATTGTACTCACACACACAGCATTTTTCATGGGTAGGTGTGTTTGGGATTGTATTTAGCTGACAAATCTGAGAGCCCTTGGATTGCCTTTAATTGGCTGCCTTGGCCCCATGAAAAAGAGGTGAAGCTGTATTTGTCTGTGATTGTGTGTTCATATGTAAGCATTTCCAAAAGTTCAAATCCCACCCTTTTCTCTTAGAACATGAAAAATATTCCCGTTTTCAAGACCAGGAATGGAAATTAATTCACTTTTCATACTGGCAAGGACAATTGTGAATAATGTGGAATGTTCTGCTTAGGAGAATGCAGCTTTGCCTGATGAGTGCTATAGCAGGGTGTTTTAGAGACCACAGCTGTATGTGGGCTCAGGGAGGGCACAGAACATCTTTGGATGGTAAGTCCAGCTGTTGCTTCTGACCTCTGCCTCTGGAACTATCTAAATTACTGATTGCTAGAAGCTAGGAGAGAATCACTGCAAACAGACGGTGCCATTAGCTGTGCAAGATGAGCATCCCCAACTGACTGCTCTTAGAGACAGGATTCTGGGCCTTGTTGACCTTTAATTAGATCCTAATTGAGCTTCTGCCTTTTTGGTTTTTTGATAGTCCAGGTATTTTGGAAACCTTTTCATTTCAGTGCTCTTGGATTTTCTCTGGAATTTGTAGTGCTTTAAACCAAAAGTTTTTAAAAAGTGAGTTCCAGTATGTAGAAATAGTAGTCTCAGGTTTCAAAGAGTTATTTCCTTATTTCTAGTTGCGAAGTGAGTTGGGATAAAAGGAAGCCACGGGTAGAGGGGTGTAACAGGCCTTTATGAAGTTAAAGCAGGGACATGACAAAATCTGCCTGGTGAAAAGAAGCAAATATGGTGAGTGTGTGCAATGTGCCACTTGAAAAACGTTGTGTGCAGGTTTAGAAAATTAATGAGTGTGTTTGATTTTAAGTGCTCTAATAAGTTTAACCTTTTTAAAATAAACTTTGTATGATCAGGCTAGGATAAACATCAAGCTGGGTATTGCAGGTCAAAAATGGCTTGTTGTGGTCTCGATTTTCATGGGAAAGGTTGAGAACTGCTCTTTAGTATGTGTGCTCTTCCTTCAACTCCTTTTTGGAGTTATATACTTTATATACTTCAAGTGTTGTGAGATTTCATGTAGGAGGATTTTACATCAGTGTTCTGCTTGTGTGTTGTGACTGTTTATCCCAGCCCGTACAGAGATGTGCAATAACATCCCAGTGATGTTTTGGAGAAATTGTGAGCTTGGAAGATCACAGATTCACTGTGCAATAGAAACTAAAGATGTCTGTAGGAAATTTCAGCAACAGAAAACCATATAGCTGGAGACCTCATCCCCAACTTAATGTTTCTTTTTCAGGAATCTTAAATCAGTGACATTCTTGCCAGGGAAGTGCTATCATCAGGGAACTGCTAAGCCACTGTTAAGTGTGCAAACTTCTTGATGCAAGTTAAAGTTTTCATTAATATTAATGATCAAAGATCTTAAGAATTTAGTCCCCACTGAATTAGACAGTCAGCAGATTAGTAAGTCATATGCTAAGAAGCTTACACTAGGTCAGGCCATTGTTTTTCTTATTAATATGCATCAATGTTTACTCTTAATTCAAAATGGTGCAGGTGGGTGGGAGTTGTGTGTGTTCTGGAGATCAGGGGCTCAGTTTAGGAAAAGAAAGAAGGTATATGCTAGCTATTAAACAAGTTTTGCTATTAAGAAGTAAAAGGTGGGTTTTTTAAACATGAGGATGTTTGGTTTGTTTTCTTTTTTTCTCTTAAAGAAAGGAAAATAACACACTTGGAGTTATGAAGACTCTTTCTCTTTGCACGAGCAGAGTCCTTCGGGAGCTTTAAATCTCTTCAGGAGTCATGGCTGAGTAGGTACAGAGACCCCCAAGGCCTCTCCACTATGGCTGGTTTATGTAACTTTCCAATTGTGCAATGATGTGGAGCATCGGGAGCTTTTAAAATCCATGTTTGTGCTCTGAACAGCACAGAGCTTGAGTGTAGTTCTGCACAAGATGCTGCACCAGATCCACACAGGTTACGTTGTTAAATATTAATATTCATTGCTATCTTGCTGTAGTGAAAAGTGTTTTGTGTAGCTCTCAGAACTCTATTTCAGGTTTAGGCTTATTTCTGGTTTGCAGATATCGTGATGTAGGCAGCTTCCAGCTCCTTTCCTTTTCCTTTATTTTATTTTCTTTCTCTTTTTCCTTCTGTGATTTTATGCTATTAAGTCTGCCTTGAAATTTCATTAACGTTTTAGACATCTAATGAAAAAGTACAGTTGGTGTTCATAAGATCTTCTCTGAACTTTGATAAAGGCTTCAAAATGAAGAAAAAGTGGTTATCTTTGTATTTTGGCAGTCTCTGCTACATTTGCAGTGGCAGAATGTGAGCCACTTGGCAAAACAGGTTTTAATATAAATACTAGACTGAAAAAATAAAAGCAGAGTTTTCTGAAAACTCCTTGGAATGTCAAATTTGTTGTCACTGTAAAAATTTAGAAATAGATCAGTATGAGGAAATATTGTCCTCATGAGTTTCACAATCTCTAAATCAAAAATGTGAATTTTCTGTACAACCTTTTTCTTAAAATTATATTGAAATAGATAGTTATATTTTTTATTTCTGAAATAAGTATTTTTGAAAAAGAAAACATTTCATTTACCAGGATGCCACATAAAAATGCAAGGAAAATAAGAGAAATTAGCAAAGTAATAATGATAATACAGCTAATGCTAGATCTTAATTTGAAAAAGGGGATGATTTTCAAATATATTGATATAAAAATGGTAATAACTTTTTCAGTCGGGTCTAATAATATAAAGGACATGTCACCAAGAGCGTGAAGGAGGCTTATTTGTTTCTTATTTGTCTTTAGGACTTACTAATAAGGCTGAAACTTCAAATTCCAGAGAAGAGAGGATGCTTTGGAGCAGGAAGCAACGTGGATTTCCAGGTAAGTCAAGTTTGAAATGAGGATTGTGCTCCACGTTTGGCATATGACTGATTTTCCCTTGCCAGGGCATGCGTCTGTGGGGAGGATTGGCAGCTTTGATCATCGGGGGAATGGAGATGGGGATGGAGATTTCTGTCCTAGGAAATGCTGTGGGTATCATACAGGCAAGAGAAGGAAACAAACAGAGGTCTTGGAGGGAGCGGTTGACATCCTCCAGGAGGTGAGGAGGCTCCTATGGAGAACAAAGCCAGTCTGGGTTAAACGGTTTCAGGGACACACACACAAACTCCACTATTTAAGGTCACTCTTTCTCACTTGTTCTTCTTACTTTTACTAATTAATGTCCTACACAGTTTGTTCCCAAACCTAATGTGTATATAAAGGAGTAGAGATACTTGCAGGACCTGAAGTAGGGTAAGATAACTGACAGGCACATGTCAGAAACAGAGCTGAGGTCTGTGATCTAAACATGCCACTCCGCCAGGCCCACTGTGTGGCTCTTCTGCACCAAGCTTTTCTCCAAGGAAATGGCTGGGAAAGGGGCAGGAATCCTTTTAATGTCATATCCTTGTTTTTTCAAAAAGACGTGTTGCTATGTTGCTCCATGAACATTGCAATGGGAATAATATTTTGAAAATTACCTGAATAGCAGTTGCCCAGATACTGCTTCTCTTCTCTCTTCTCTTTCACTGCAGCTCATGTTTTTCACTGTGTAGCTATAATAGGAGGCTGAAAGTGTAGCAATTTATTTAGGATCAAGGCTTTCTCCCAGATTGCAAAACAGAGAATCCTGCTAAACATCAGGAGAAGATTTGACTAGTGACTAGTAACTAATACAGGGTGTTACGTGTTTGGTAACAAGTCCCTTTCTGTAGCTGTTTGCTGCTGCAGGCTGTTTTAGGAAGATGATTGTTTCGGTATAATGGCTTACACTGTATGTTTGTACATTGCTTTGTAACAGTGAGGACATTATGAGATTGCTCCTGTACCTACTCTTCGTGTTCTGCTAATTCATTTTCCATTAGACAGCATTTATAAAGACTACAAGATTTTTCCATACTCCAGTTAAAATAAGTGCTCTTTGTAAAAGGACCTCGTGCCACAAAGTCAGGGAGACTTCACCTATGGTATATAAGGGAAACACAAAACCTTCGTACCATTTGTGAACAATGACTGGGACTGCTCCAGCATCCTGCATATACCAAAACTTGCTGCAAGGACCTTCTTGACGTTTGCTAAATAAAGAGCTGCATATTGGGGATGAAAGGTGCTTTTCTTACCCAGTCTGTTGTTTGATCATCAGAACTGTAGCTAAGAGACATGCTGGGAAGAACAGACTGGTTGTGTCTCCCTGAGACATGTTTATGTAAGATGCTGGTTGCTCTGTGCTGAGTCTCTCTCTGGCTGTATGCAGTCAGAGTGGGTATGTACTACTATAGCCCCAAACAGCTCAAGCTCCAAAGCCTGTCCCTTTAGCCCAGTCTCTGAAGATTAATTTATTTGGTTCTGAAGGCAGGTATCACCTAAATATGGGTTTATTCTGCAATAGCTTTATGCCTTCGAATATGTTTTTCCTTAACCATTGTGGAAATTGACTTTTTTCCCTCTCAATGGAAAGAGAAATTCTGTGAGGTTTGTAAAGGAAACTGGGCTGACTGGTGAAAAATCATGAAAAAATCCTGGTATACATAGTTGTTTTATAGATCATTGAAGCTTGATGAAGTAGGGTCTAGTGACTGATTTAAGTCATTGAATAACAAGACAGAAAGTCATGGAAAAAGCCGAAGGGAACAGCCTTGATGGTAGAGTTAAATGATTTATCTGACCATAGCTATTCTAAAGGCAAAGGTTAGTCTACTGAACTTGTGTTAGGAATTATTTCAGGAGGCATGCAAAGCCCTACAAGTTGCTAAAATGTGTTTAAGTTGTACTTTTGCCATTCTCGTAGTATTAGCTTCAGTTATCATAAAAGTACAGTACTGACCTTTACTGTGTAAAGTTAACACATAGGCAGATATCAGGAATTTATTGAAGACAAACAGGTTGAAATAGGACAGCACCAATGGCAACAGTAAGGGTAGAAACTGTAGGTAATAACGGTAAGGTTATAGGTTTATTTTTTATTTAATATATACAGTCAAGTACTATGATGCATACTTCCATATTTTTCCAAACATTTGGAGATCATTCTTTTTGTCTAACAGATCCCAACTGATCAATTACCTCTGATGGAGGCAACAGTACTACAGCTAGCAGTAATTTGGTCCTGTATGTCTAAAATCCGTATTTCTCCTTTTCGCACTGATGCCTGCCTTCCTTTGCTTTCCTGTATAGCTTGCTTGTCATATGCTTTTTCATACTGCCTATGTCAGTTCTCTCCCTGTTGTTGCTCTTTTGTTTCTTCTTGCATTCTCCACTCATTTACTTGTCCTCTCCTTATTTTCTCATCTCACACTGCCTACCAGTGTGACTTCCATTCCGTATCTTTCCAACCCACAGCATCTGGTTTTACTTGGCTGTCCTTGGCAAGCCTTTTACATTGCTCAAGGGGTTGGCTTCTTACTGGGATATACACCCTTCTGGGGCCTTTGGCTGGTGAATGTTAATGCTCAGGCTGTGCCTGCACACTGTTGGTGGCATTTTGCAGTTCTCGTCTCTGGAGTCAAGTCTGTCATGAGGAGAAAGACTGTCTGTTCTCAAGCACTGAAGTTGGCTGTTTTGCACAGGAGGGCAAGATCTAAGTGATCTGGAAAAAAGTAGAGCAGAGGAGGCTGTCAGATATGGTCTACATACCTTTAAAAGTCAAGAACCTCTGGAGACAACTTTAAAATAGTAAAACGGAAGGGTTGGAGGCAGGTGCTGTGTTGGTGAAGATGCTTCTCTCTTTGGTTAGGAACATTGTCCCACAAGGGAGAGGGGTGTATAATCCTACTTAAAATAGCTGTGAATAAAAAACATCCCAAGTGGTAAGATCTGAGGAGAGAGCTACAACTCTAGTGAGTGTAAAATGCTTAAATTCTGCATAACAGAATCCACGCTGTTTTTGCTAAAACAGTGCATGCATTGTTGAAAATGCACAAAAGTGAATTAAGGTAATGATATGCCAAGAGGGAGGATTGTAGGAGAATGGCAGATTTCTTGAAATGTGTGGACACATTGATGCCTCTCATCTTCTGGAAGCTAGCAACTTTGGTGGGGAAGGGAACTGATTATAGAAATAACACACAACTTAGCCTTGCACTTTCCTAGCAAGAAATCCTGTTGCACACAGTGTATTTCTGCTTTAGCATTGATTTATCTGGGGGATAAATTAGCTTCTTTCATTATTATTTGCTGTTGATTTTTTTCATATGGCTCTACTGCTTGACTGTTATTTTCCCATAACATTTGCCCAGCATGCCTTCAGAAATACCAGATAATGCTCACAAACACTCCAGAAAAGTGCCAACTAAATATTCCACAAAGTGCTTGAAGATCTTGTGCAATGTTTCCCCTGGTCTTTCCCAGCTGTTTTTTAGCATTGATCTAATATTTCCCCTGTGAGCAGTTAGCATTTTTGTGACATTAAACATAGTGGGGAGGTTGTGTTTCCACATATGAGTAAAGTGACTGCTCTGATTTTTCAGAAGAAAATAAATGTTCAGTGTTCCTCTTCACCAGAAATTGCTGCTCCAGAGTGCTTCTGAAGGATTTGGTTTCTTACAGTCTTTTGGGGTTGTCTGTGGCTTCTCCAAAGGAAATAAGGTACTTTTAATATTACAATTCAGGCTGCTCAAAATACATAGTTTATGACACTTTGGTTTTCTACTGGCATTGATAGGCTTTGGATCAGGCTCTTAATATTCCACATAACATTTAAACAGATTACCTGAAGTATTTTGCAATACACCCGTGTGCTAAGGAAGACATATCTATGCCAGCTGTCTAGAGCATGAGGAATTTAGGTTATATGGATGTAGAGCCAGGCAAATCTTTCCTGTCTCATGCAACAGTTTGCATTCACTTCAGCAACAATTCTTTTCTCTTTCCTTCCCTGTAAGTTGTTTCTAAACAACATGACCCAAAGAAAGACTGATGAAACCTATTAAACACAAGTTTTCTGCTGTTTGTTTACTGCTGATTGTTTCATTATGAGTCCAATCCTGACTCATAGCAGGACTGCAGCACTGCAGTCACAAAGCTTATCACCTGTTTATTTGAAACCTGTGACTTTGGGAAGCACAAGAATCATTATGCAGAATCAGGCCTCTAATTAGACTGGTAACATCTCAGTAATGCAGAGTTGCTTTAGCAAGGCAGGCAAAACACACGGGGCAATTTGCAAAGCTTGTTGTCTTTTGAGGATAAACATTTCTGGAACATATTGCAGGCCCTTCAAATCCCATTTTCTGCGAATATAATTGATAGAAATCAACTTTTACTGTTTATAGTTAGTGCATGTCATAACAATGCTCCAGGTAGATCTCAATATGATCTTAATGCAGCGTTGAAGGGAACTATCTCTTACCAGATACAATGAGCTCTTCCTTTCTTCTACTTAAAAAATATCATTTAGATTTGAACTATAAAGATGTGAAATTAGATAAAGTCAGCTATGGACAGGGCATTCAGCACTCTGGTATCTGCTGAATGGCCACTTTTCATGAAACATTTGAACTATGAGAGTTAAAGTCATCATAGTATTTCAAGCATTCAATACATTGCCTATTAGGAACATTTTCTGACACCAGTAAGTTCTACATTAGTTACATTAGTAAGCCCTGTGATGGACTTCTAGGCATATACTTATTAGTCCGACATCACACTGCGCAGGGGAAGCTGCTCTATGCACTCTGCATACCCAACTGTCATTAATTCATGACTTCCGAAGGGCTGGATACATCAGTGCTCAGACAGCTGTGCTCAAGCAATCTGAGCTTGAGCTCACCTACCACCAAAATTAGCAGTTTTCCCTTCAGATAACCAATGAACTATTTTCTAGCTCATTTTCTACATTTCTGAGTTGGGGGGAACTGGAAATGTAATACATCGATGCTCACTGTAGGTTTTTGATGGAAGTGCATGTAAATACAGTAATACGTTCTTGCTCTTGCTATACAAAAGGTACATTTTAGGATTAAAGAACGATGAAGACATAAAGGAAAATTCGTTGACTCTGAGCAAGATTTAGCAAATAAAACTCTTGCTACTCTTACTGGTGTTAGTAGAAAGCTGCTGCTGCTGTTGGCCCTCTTTCACTGTACTTTCTCTGCTGTTGCTTTTGCTTTTGCTTGTAACAAGCTACCACATTTATGGGTATCCTGAGGAGTATTGTGTGATCTTCAACTTATATTAGGATGGAGGCATATGGGCATAAATTATGCTTATATTTGTTATCTTTTTATTGCTTATCCAAATGCCTGCTAGCTGTTTCTGAGGAGAAGCCCCTACTACCTCTTCATCAAAGCATCCAGAATATGGGACATTTAGGAAATCCAAATTATGTTTTACTAAGAATCTTGTCATACTCTAAGACATGTATTGCAGAAGTGCTTTCATGACCATTTTGAATGTTTCTTTTACCTGGAAGCCCACTGATAACATCAAGCTCCTTGGCAGACTTTATTGTTGCCTCTGGGTTTGTCATGTCACTCGTTCAGGCAGAGTGCTCGGTTTGCTGTTACTTAACTTTGCTTCCAGCCATTAATATGTCCACTTTATCTGTCCTGAAAATAAGACCCTCTTCACTAGCAGAGTTACACAATTTGTGAGGAACTTTCTATTGCAAAAGGCAAACAAATAGGTGCTCAATTCATTCAACAACATAGATATCTGCTTAGAAAAAAAGTCAGCTTCAGCCTGTGCAGCATACATGGTATTGCAGTTGTGCTCAGATAAAAACCAAGGCAAATAAGTCAGTCTTTTCTTCTGTAACTCTTAATGGCAAGACTTTTCTTAAGTCATTTTTAGGATGAAAAGCTACTGTATTGAAAAAGACATCAATGGCCCTAGAACACGTAAGGCAAGTCAATGCAGGCATTTCTTTTCAGCTACAACAGGTCCTTCTACAACTGACAGGCCTATTCAAAATTATAACAGATGGATGTCTGACATTTTAATATGTAACTATTAGTTTCATATTTTTTATGAAAAGATTTCATATTTTCTAAGAAAACCAAAATAATGAAAAATAGAGAAAGGCATCGTTATTATTATCCATTTTTAAAATAAGCAGCAGACGTTGGGTGTCAGCCCTGACAGATTTCAACTTCAGTGCCCTGCTTTTAACTAGAAAGCAGCTTTTGTGCAATGTGTTTGAAATGACTTCTGGAATCGTACAGCAGTTGAGTGGAAGAGCTCAGTTAATTCCCAAGTTGCTCATTTCTAGTCTTGTACTTCAGTCATTTACCAATGTTATTCCTAACTTTACCGAGAAAATGTAGACCTAGTAGACAAAAAACATTAAGGGCAGAAATTTTTCATCACTTTCCTTGGTATCTTCTGCAACCTACACCCAGAAATGCCCAGTTTCAGGAACTAGCACTAAAAACTGCCAGTACTATTTTCAGCAATAGTATCACGTGAGTACACATGGAGGTTGAGTTAATTTCTTCTACCTGAGGTGCATCCTGTACATCTAGAACAGGACTTCAGTGGTCATACTGGATAACAGTAATACATAGCAATGTTTCTGTATTAGTAAGAATATATGTATAAAAGTTATGAGAAAATTTCATACTATAAGAGATACATACTTGTAGAACAAGAACGCTTTAGAGAAAGGCAGAGAAAACAGAATCAATAAACGAGGACTCAAAAATTACAAACTGTTGTAACTGTAATGCTGAACTTCAACAAAATGAGCGGTCAGGGGCAATCCCTGGCTGTAAGTAGTATCTGCAGACTTGTACAAAATCTCTATGAAGAATAATTACTGTTGACTTTAATAATGACTAGTATTGATTCATGCTGGTTTTGAAGTCTCCTTTATTTCTGTGATTTGCTTATTTATTTTCAGTACTGATTAATTGAGACGACCCATAATAAGATTGGCTTCAAGGCTCAACTTCTGAGTTCCTTAATTCAGTCTAGAGAGACCATTGCTCCAAATAAAACTAGCTGTATAAATATACCATTGTATAAATGTTTGAGAGATGCTATTGGACTGGAACAATATCCCAGACATTACTTCTAAGATTTATTGTCTGGGAATTTGAATAATATTCTGTAGAATCTCTATTATCAGTATCAGGCCATGATCCGTGTTACTTTAACTGGCTGGCAACATACACTGCAGCATGTTATTCTTGCTATCTACTTAATCCTAGCAAGAATAAACTAGTCTCTGGAAACAGCAGTCTTATGAAAGAAACATCAGACTTTATATAAACCAGACTTAGGGTTCATAGAGAGGAGCGTCCTTGTCCTCGCTAGACTAAGTAGTTATTGCCTGAATAATCCATACCAGCATATGGAGCACCTTCATTGTCTTTGTTCTGTGATGAGCTGAAGTGAGACGTCAAAGTTAATTCATCTCCTGTTGTGCTCAAGCCAAGGGAAGAAGCACCTTTTTGTGCTACTGGCAATATTTGAATGTCCCTGGGCTTTAAGGAGCACACTGTGTTCTGCAGCAGTCACTGCGCATTTCTTGTTCAAGGTTGATTTAGTCCAGTTTAGTTTGCTGGTTGCATGTTTTGACTTTGTAATTTAGTCCTTGTGAATGTACAGCTGAGAAAGAGATCCAGGTTGCAGATGACATTGGGATGCCTAAATAAGAAGACAAACTGTTCTGTACTGCCACGGGGCGATGGCAACTATGTGAGTTCACAGTTAGCTTGCACATTTCACATGGATGAGTTTACATTTAGATCCTTCCGCAGGGAACTGTTTGGCATCCTTGTGTAAACAGCAAGGCCTTCCTTGCCAGAACAGGCTTCTATCCCAGCCTCAGCAGGCATCTTATAAAATCTGCAGAAGTCCGAACCATCCGTGTGAAGGACCTGCATCCCTACATAGCTCTGATTTCCATGCCCACAGCAGAACAGCTTTACCGTCATTTGTGCTGCTGCCACAACACCTGAAAGGTTTCAGTGCCAAGGCTTGTCCAAAAGCAGTAGAGGAGTCCCTGCTGCTCCTAGGCACGCTCCCATCTGGAAACACCTTCAGGGTGGTGAGAGCAGGCTGCGGAACAGTGCAGATCCTGCTGTCTCGTTAGCAGCAGGCGGTAGGACCAGTGCAAGGTGTGCTGCAGCACAACCCCATCTTCTGCCACTACTTTGGAAGTGAGCTGTGCAGGGCTACTTGCCCTCGCAGGGAGCACATGGCTGTATCTTCTCATTGAGTGTTAACCATGAATGCATAGGAAACTAAATGATGTCTGGGGATGGGTCAGAGTTCCTCTAACTAGTTAAGCAATTTAGTTACTTAATAATTAACTGGCTAGACTTGCCCTAAGGAAAAAACCTGTATGACTGACTTTTTTAATGGAAAAAAGTACTGTTGCCAGGAAACAATAACATTAGTTTGATGGGGGTTGACCTTAGCAAATGTAATTTAGGTGGCTTTAAAAGCGGGAAGCAGGTAGGAGGATAAGGAGAAGTGAGTTAGTACAGTACGCAGTGCACAAATTATTTCAGAATCAGTGCAGAGGACTGCAAGTGGTTAGCCTGTGTAATGCTTGTCACCAAAGACTGAAGGAACAGTTCCACATATGTGAAATCCTGGGGCTCTTGGCATAAGGCCTGTGCGGGGCAGGACTCTGCACAGTGTGTCTTGTTCTTAATACTAGTCAAACAAGAATTTTACGTGACAAATGCCGAGTATTTTGATTTGGGCTCAGAAACCATTTTGTTCATAGAACTGGGTAGCAACCCACAACAGACACCTCTGAAGTAATTCAGTAGAAACTCCTCATTAAAACTTTTCCAAGAAATGATTTTCCACTGGACCTGCTTCTGGTTGCTAATGAATTCACCACTGAGCTTGGGTGTTCATAATGCAGTTCAGGTCCTGCTGTTGCCAGTGGAAACATGTGCACTGTCATGTTATCACAGGAAACAGTCCACCTAATTGCTGCTTCTGAGTGCACTCATGAAGATATCCTGTGATTTGCAAACCACTTAGAAACCACATGTTTTCTGGTTATCTTGCCCAGTGGTCATATCCAAGCTTTGTGTAGGTACACATGTATTCCTTCCGGAACTGTTTGCAGTGTGGTAGGGAGGTATTTATAATTGAGTTGAATGTTATGTCAGTGTCCAAATAAGCAGTTTGTTTGGAGTGGCAAAATCTTTTCAGACAATACAATTTTTTGTCTTTTAAGACAAAGTAATTTTCCATCTGTTATTAGAGCAACTGATTTAGTTAGAAAGAACACAGAGTCTTCTGGCACTCAAGCCATTTTTGACAGCTTTTGTGGGATTCTTCAATGACACGAAGAACAAATTATGTGCTTCAAATTTATGCATTTTTTCACTGTATCATTTAGTCTACTAAACGTTATTACATCTTACAGACCTTGCCTCCCTTCTATTCTTGGAAACATTGCAATTTGAACTCAGAAACCTTCACTTGGGGATTACAAAATCTCACATTACGTATCTTACTCATTGCAGAACTTTAAAGGAATCCTTGGAGTCTTACTTGCCACGTTTTCATAATGTTTAAATCTGATTTGTTGTGAAATTCAACAGAGCTTAATTGAAAGAGTTTTAAATTGGATGGAGAGAAGATCCAGGGATTTATCTTTAAATATCTTGTGGAAGTTGCTTTAGTTAGTCAGAAGTAAATTGTGGTTGGACGTGAGCCTGATCTTTCAAACAGCAGTGACTTCAGCTGAGCCTGGTAACCAGTTTCTGAGCTAGTGTTTGGTGACCATTATGATTAGAGATAGTGTAAAAGATCAAATTGATTGTCCAATGATTTTTTTAATTCCCTGTCTGGTGCTTGAAAATCTCTCCTGGAATAGCATTTTTTAATCTGTTCAAGTCTTTTTCAGTAATTCAAAGCTCTTTTGGACTCAGAGTTACTCTGGTTGTCTGGATCCATGCTTATGGGTTAAACCCTAATGTGAACGTAACTTGAAAACCTGATTTATTTCCAGAAGTCATCCCTCTCCCCTATTTGAAATGGGGTTTCAATCCCAATCAAATTGATTATTTTGATAGTTTAGAAAATTGAAGTTTTTAAAAAAACAAAAGATCAAACCTAAAACATAACACTTTTATGATTTTTGTTTTTCTCTGAAAACAGTGATGTTTTGTTATTTAACTCCATTTGTAAGTAGAAAATATGCAGAGACTGTGAAACAGCCCAGAAATGGGAAAGTCAGTGTCCTGCCCATCTAAGGGTTCCCTGGAGGAATTCTGTTCCTCGTCTGCTGGTGGAAGTCTGGCTGATCACTGAAATCATGACACTAGACAGCAGTGGCACGAAAAAGAATGGTCACATTCTGGTTTCCCTTCAGGGTATCCAAGAAAACAATTTATACCCAGTGCTGTGTCAGAAAGGGAACAGCCACGAGTGGCAAATTCCCTTGTGAAGGACTCAGTAATGACGAGATCTGCCTGTGGTTGTGTTCTGGATAGTTTGAAACAATTAATTGTGTTATTTTCTTTAGTCTCACAATCTACCTTTAGATAAAGTTGTAGCAAGGCTATAGCCACTGAGAGAATATACACAAGTGTTGTCCTTTTAAAGCTTGTGCTTGCTAGAAGCACTAAGACCAGGATCAAGACTGCCTTTGATAGTGCACAGACCCATCTCGCCATGCGGTTTATCTTAAAGGGAGTCAGTTAAATGGTTGAGTGAAAATCAATTTTCAATTAAGTGGAACCAGGTGATATTAAAGTGGACAAAGTCATTATGCTCAGAAATTTTCCCTTCCAAAACCCCATGCGATAGGTGAATGCTGAGATAGAACACAGAGTTCCAAAGAATCATAGAATGGGTTGGGTTGGAAGGGACCTTAAAGATCATCCAGTTACAACCCAAGAACATGAAATGATGTGTGGAAATTTATTACATTTTATGTTGGCTGTGTGACATTTTACTGCATTAAAATATTCTTGTGGCTTTTCCTCCCCCTTTTTTTTAATCTGAGACAAATGTGTGTGCCATACTGCTGTGGCCACGCAGCTCCCAGAAAGTTGTCACCCATTTCCCAAGTTACTAATGCTAGAGGAAAGCTAGAATTCCAGGAGTATTTAGGGACATTCCTTTTAAAAATAGTAGGATGCTGAATGGAATTGATCTGCAAAAGTAACTTAATAAATTCTTAGAGAACTTTTCTCACATCAGAAAAGCACATGTATGTGGATGCAGATGTGTGCTAAACTATATATACTGGGAGAGTTTGCATCCTGGTATTTCATATATCAGTGAGCTGATGATTATATATGTTCTGCTAATTTCCTCTTGAGCGATGTTGAATGCCAGAAGCCTGAGATCTGAAAAATGTAGCAGTAATTTCAAAAAGCCTCCAATTTTATCCTTCTTTGTTGCTTGGTAACAATAGTTTTAGCCCAAATAGAACCTGAATTTCTGATTTTTTTTTTTTTTTTTTAAAATCAGAGAAAAGTTCAACTAAAAATAATACAAACCTCTTTGCATAATTTCATCAGCTTCCCCCAAATGCTGCAGGGAAAAAAAAGCTTTGTTCCTGGCTTATTCCAGTGGAAAATGTTTGTGGAGTTTGCATGGGATGTAAATTAAAGCAGGAGAGAGTCGCAGGAAAGCTGACAGCAACTTGGTCTGTTTTAAAGAAAACAAAGTGAAAGTCAGTGGGAGCCTGGCTGCCCTGGAATGCCTGCCCCAGTTGTGAACTGTGGAATCCAGATGGTTTTCCTCCCTGCACGGGGAGCACTGCCGCAGCCTGGCCAGGCCACGGCTGGCCAGCACTTATACCTGTGCCCCACGCCACGTCCTTGGCAGAGGGTGAGTTTGTCCCATATCCATACTGCTGGACTGCTGCAGAGAGGCCCAGGCTGTGTGTGGAGTCCCAGAGGGGTCAAGCAGTGCACAGCAGTGGTGCCTGGCTCTCCTGGTGAGGAGCAGTCCAATGCTGCGGCTGAGCTTTGCACACAGGGACAGCATGTTGCAGTCAGTGCCCCAGACATGGGCCTTTGAAAGTTGCTACCTTGAAATATTCCAGATATTTAATAGATGAAAATGTCCTGTGCTGTGCAGAGACTATTTCTATCCAGTAGCAATATAAACTTTCCAATGCTGCCAGTATGATTAAGCTTACTTGGACATAACATTTAAAAGGAGATGATTCAGATTTCTCCAGTATCAGTAACTGAATTGTAATCATATTGTTTACTTTGGGCCACGGCTAAGCCAGCATCACTCCAAGTGAACAGTCTCCTTGTTAAAATCACTGAATTCCAGGGATGAATGGGCAGAATGACTGGAGCGTGCTGCACATAGGTATCTCTGGATCCTTCATGGCAAACTGCACTTTACTTATAGTTGGGAAATAAATATGTCATTGTTTTCAGACATATGTTAAATCCAAGTGTATGTCCCCTTTACTGATGGAGTGTGGGAAAGAAGGAAGTAGCTTCCTAATTTTGGAACCCTCTAAAATGTTAATGGTGCCCATATCATAACTGAAGATTAAAGAACGTGCTTAGAGCACTCACTGCCTTCCGCAATTGCCATAGGCTGCAGTACTGCAAGGTCACATCTGATGCTGGAGATTTTCCAGTATTTTTTCAGAGGTGTTGATGTTAATCAGCTTTCAAGGGCAGGGTGGCATGTTTAATGATAATGGAAGTGTCTATCATGAGTGCTTTTGCTAGCTATCTCTTGCATGCCTTACTTCCAACCCATCCATCAAGATTAACTAGAATTTATTATGTTCATCTTCCTTTCAAGAGGTGTCATTAGAGGTATATAACCATTTGCAAGATTTATTCTCTCACCTCGAGGATCCTGCAGGCAGGAAAGGTGTGCAAGCTCAAGGAAAGCACACATAACTTGATTTAGGATGAGGTGAAGACTTCACCTTATCAGAAACATTGCTTAATGAAGAATAAATATCAGCCCAGAGTACAATTCTACCTGACATCAGTTTCTCTCTCAGGCAGATGCTATCTGGTCCTGATGTAGCTGTATTTATATGACTGCTTTTAAAGCAAATTTGGTTGCCACCAGGATGCTCAGAATACCCTCAGTGCTGCCAGCAGCACATCTTTAACTCCTCTGTGATGAATCACTTCTCAGTACTTGACCTGCCATCTCCCTGACCTGACTAGCTCGCACCCCAGGAGCGATGCAGAATCCCAGCAACATCTCTGGTTCGTTTCGGTAGTGAACATATGCCAGAAGTGATGCTTCTGTAAATGTTAGGCTTATGATATACAGTGTGCTACAGAGATGATTTGCACATGCTCGATAAATCCATCAGTATCCGTTTACCCGCGCATACATCACAGCCTGGCGGTCCCAGAGGCACGGCACTCATTGCAGGTGCATGGTAGAGTTGATCCATATGTGGTCAGGCAGAGCTGCTTGACATCTGGAAGTGCCAGACTAATTTACAGAACCCTCCAGTTTTTTTCCCCAGTGACATTTATGGGTGGGAAGGTGAGATGTTGCCTCATTCATTCATTCATTCATACTACACTTGTGAGTAAGCCTAAGGAGGCAAATGCTAAAATCTGTCTTATTCTAATGCTCTAATTTCTGAAGTATTTCAAAAAGGGGAATTCCTTTGAAGGGAATTAAGGAAATGGAGTATTATGTAGCTGCTTCCTTTGTTTCTGAAACTTTATAGAGGTCTGAATTTAATACAAGATGCTTAAATAATGTAGTGACTTCTTAGCTCTGTTAAGGAACTGCAAGTAAAATGTGGGGAAATCATGGTGTGCTCAATGTCTGCATGACTGATTGCAGCATTCTCCCATTACATTCATGTTCTTCAAACCACATCATGGCATTGGGAAAATGAACCCAGGCCCTTAGTGATGCTGTTGATATTCCTCAGTCTGAAAATCCACATACCTGTGTAAGATTTTGGAAAACTTAAACAGTGTCTGCATCAAGACAATCTCAAGGAGGTTGCCTGGAGCCCATATGTAAATTATTAAACACTACATGTAATGGAACCCAATATTTTTGGAACATGAAGCAGCAGCTAAATGGAAACTTTGGCTATCCCCATATTGATGTTTCATGCTAAAATATTTTCAAGATCAAAGTTCTGTTATTAAAACAATGGGCATAAAAATAACAAAATTACTTTTTGTAAAACAAACAGATTCTTTGTATCTGAGAGGCTTTTCACAGAAATCTTTATTTTGAAACGTTAATATGTTGCAGATTTCTGCTCTGTGCTACTTTGATTCATTCATTACAGTATTTTTAATTTTGGCATATTGCAAAGGTCTAAATAAAAGCATTTTAGTTACATAAATACAGACTCTGTGGACTCAACAGTAATATAGTACGTTTGGAAAACTGTCATTTACTCTGAAAATATACAAAGACCCAACCACAGACAGAATTTTCTGTACATTGTAAACATTCTCACAGTATGGGTATAAATATCCCTTTTTTGATTCATGGCATGCCAGGTCTTCAAGTAAAGAGATAGAAAAAGAAGCTAAAGAAAAGGGATTATAAATTTAGCAAGACACTTAGGGGCAGCAAAAGCCAAACAAGAAAAGAGCTTACAAAGTTTTTAGACACTGGGTACAGACAGGACCATAAAATTCTAATAACAATACTAGATAATATAATCTCATATTTACATCACTTCCATCTGCCAAGATCTCCACAAGCTGTGGCGTATTTAAGAAGTTGTTGTGGAGGTTGTATGCAGTCCTCACTGTGTCTGGTGGGTCCTAGGCAGAGCTGGGCAAGCGTTTGGTCTCAGGGGGAAGTTTATAAACAATTTAACAGGGTTAGTGAAAAACCTTCTCCAGTTCGCTGCATGGAGCGTGTGTGTGTTTGCAGCATGAAATGTTTCATGACCAGGTTACCAATTCTTCTCATTACTTCCACAGCAAAGGTTCCCCCTCCTCCCTTTCAAAGATTTTGCTGCATCAATTTCTTTTTTTGGTTTATGAACTATCTTGTGCAATATGCTTCTTCTGACAGTGCAAAGTGTCACTTGCTTTACAGGGAAGGAAATGCACCAGTGGGCAATGATTCAGTGTAGTTCCAAGGCAGATTTTCCAAACTTTGGTTGTGCAGCACGTACCAAAAAAATGGGAGCACTTACAACATGATTGCATTGAGCCTATCTAGTGTAGTGGCAGATGGTTTCACTGCCTGGACCAATGTCCAGCTGCTGATTTGCAAGACTGTTAATATCTCTAATTCCACTATATCTTGCAGCAAAGAGCTTGGTGTTTGGTGTCCAGAAGTACTTTATTTTGTTGGCCAAGGGTTGATAAGCGCATGTACATTACCCTCCCCCGTCCCCCCCCGACCCCAGTAAACCAAACCCTGTTTTAAGACAAGGGTAAAGGCTGGGCAGTTGTCCTTCCCCCTGGGCCACACCAGCAGAAGCAGCCTGTTGGCTTCCCCAACCCAGGGGGAAGTAGAGGGAGGAAGCTCTCTGGGCCATGCGAGGAGGTGGCTGAAGGCCCTGGCTCCCTGGGGGGCTGCAGACAGGGGACCTGGATAATGCTTCATTTTACATGTAAATATATGTAAATTTTCGTGGCTCTAAAGTAAATTTAGACTTAAGAAACTAACGATTTTGGCACCTTTTTTTTTTTTAACTTTTAAATATACGTTCTCATTGTCTTTTAAACATGCATTTAAAAACACACCATTTCATGCCCAGTAGAGTAAATCCTGAAGCCTTTCTCAAGCTGAACTCCTCTTAGGAGACTTGTTTGCTCTTTTCCTGGCAGAGTTCCCAATGCCTTGATAGCAGTTTTATCTGAGTAAAGCCCTGAGTATTTGCATGACACTGAAGAGCTAAAATTATCTCTAAATGGAGCAAAAAAATTGCCAGTATGTATTGTTCTGAGAAAGATTGCTCTTTGGTTGGCCCAGAGGGGACATATTGTAAATATGATTTAAACATGTCTCTGCTACTACTGTCTGATCTTATCATCAGATGTTGCTGTGGAATTCGTCTATGCAGACCCTAGAAAGGAAAACAGATTGAGAGCATTAGCTTGTGCTGTGAGAAAATATCTTCAACTTGCTTTGTCTGGCATAAAACCCCCCAATCAACCAACCAACCCGGCGTTAGAAATATGCTATAAAAAGGGAAACAAACATTAAAATGCTGTCTGTCTACTTTGATCACTTTGAACTTAAAGCGTAAGTGCTGCTTATTGATTCTTTGATGTCAGGAAAGTGACATTTTTCTCCAGTCCTGTCTGACTGTTGTGATGAGCTTCAGGTTTTCATCCGTCATCCTGACACTAACGGTACAACATGCCTCTGAGCAGAATCACTGCCTGGAATCCAATTACAATAGAGAAGAAGAAAGCACTTTCCAGGGTTCTTTATGTTAAAAATCTTGTATTTGTCCAATAAATCATTAGTCATCTCACAGATTGGTCTAGAGAGAGCCTGACTTCTTATCAGGAGAGGGCTTTTTCAGCATGAGCCAGCAGCGTATGTCTATATGCCTATAAATGTCGGAAATTAAATGCAGTTTAAAAACTTGAGTATGTTATCAGGCAGAGGTCACAATTAGTTTTGCAGAGCCAAAGCTTTTTACATTTTGTCATTTTCTAACCACTGAAACATAAGGTAGCCCTGGAAAGTGCTGTGTATTGAGAATAATGTTTGCATTTCAGAATGTTTCAGATGAATCTAGAAAGAGAGAAAGATGATTAGGTATAAAGGAATATTTGCAGTAATCTGATAAGATTAACAGCACATTTTCCGTTTAACTCATACCTAGGGTATCTCTTTAGATACCAAAGATACAATTTCATAGGTAAAGTACCTAAGAGAGAGAATATAATTTCTATGGGTCACAGCAGCATCAAATGCAGGACAATGGAAATTTCAGTACAAATGTGCTCTGGAGCTGTGGGTAAGCTCAGAGAGCCAATACACATCAAAGGCCACTCTCGTATCTTCATATTACATGGCCTACCTGTGTATCAACGCTAACATGAGTTTGCCTATACTTGCCTGCGGTCAAACCTTCTGCTGGAGTGGAGCCATCCTATTGGGAAAGAAAACTGAGATCCCCCTGAAGGCCACTTACAATTAAACATCTAATGAAGATAAATTGGAAAAAAAATAGGACAATTTTTCTAGTTGTTCTTGTGTTGAAGGATTCTTGGTGCATGGTCATGTCCATCCACAGCCTGTATGTTGTGCAGCTATCCATAGTGCAAAGAATCTCATGTTGCTCCAGACATGCCAACCAGGCAAATACTCTGCTTAGAATAGGGACTAGTGACCCTAAAAGTTAAATATGGGACCGAGGTCCTGGATATATTCCCAACTTCGCCACTTTCCATCTGAGTGACCACTGGGGTTAACTAGGTTGTGTCTACATATTCTTCAAGCTCATTTTGTGGTTCTAGCATAGATAACAACTGAGACAGAAGACATGGGAACAAATAACCTGGCCTTGTCTTCCTCATCCATTACCTGTTTCGAAGCTCCCAGTTTAGTGCAAAATGTAACCTCTCCAATACCATCCTTCCCATAATTTACATGGGCAGCCCTTATGATTGCATAGTCTTATTGAAAGACACCTCCTCAGTCAAGTCATCAACCAACAATAATATCAGAATACACCGTGCACAGAGACTGAACTAGCCTGCATGAGATCTGTGCATACACCACTGAGTGCTTTGCAAGGCACTCAAGGGAGTGCAGTGTGTAGGCTTGAGACAGATGTGGGAATGAATGAAAACACAGGCTGGAACATCGTTTAGACTTTAGACTTCAAACTGTGTGACAGGAGAGGTTACAAGGAGCTTCTATGAGTAGATTTGCAGAATTTAGGAAAATGCTTAGCAGAAGTTGGTGGGGTTATTAAAAAAACAAATTCTACCTACAGGAGCTCTGAGTAAGAGTATAATCAAAACTAGATCTGAAGGTACACGACTGTGTGCAGAACACTAAATGAGTGAATGATAAGCCCTTACAGATTCTATGTAGTCCTTATATTTTTATAGAAAAATATTTATGGTCAAAGGAGTCTTGCACTTGTGTAAACAGAAACTTCCATATGGTAAGAATCTTGAAAAGGAGGGAGATTTGTCTATTTGGTATTATCTCAGCTGCTTTTTTTGCTGCTTTAGCCGCTGCTGATACATTCTGTAACTCATCTTTTTTTCTGACGTGATTCAGAGACAAAGGTGGGATGCAGCCAGTACATTATAAGGAGGAAACTGGTTTTGGCGCGCTTCCCAAAAGCGCTATTATTTTTAGCAAAACTTGTATGATCAAATATTTGGAAAACATCTATCATCCTAAAGCATTCCACATTTTGGTAATGTATCTAATCTGCGTCGTCTCTCATTTTCACCGTTTTATTTTGGGAAAATGGTAGAAACCAGTGAAGTTGTTATGATTTCCTCCCAGAGAATAATCAAACAGACTAAATGGCAATGGTGAGAATATTTCATATACAGCAACAATTAGTATAAGTGCATTAGAGGTATTTTATTCCTAAATTTGAAGTTATTTTGTTTCTTTAAAGGAAGAATATGAATAAATTTATGTAAGTGTATCCCCAGTGAGAGTAGGTTTGAAGTCAGTCATCGTCGGTAGCTGTATCTGCCTGCTCTCTTTTAGTGTGATTGTTTTGTGTATTTTGGAATGCAGAGCTTATATACAGCGTATCTCAATAAGTACCATTAGAAATGTCCTTTCTTTTACCCTTGTGCCTGTTTTGGAGCAGACTGGAGAATACCAGTGACGGGGACGTGTCATTTTGCCTTTTGTTTTTATCTGACTATTTGAATTCCAAATAGAACATGACAAGGGCAAACTAGACTTTTGAACTCTGACCTCTACTTTAAATTGAATGTGAAGTCTAAATATCTTCCTCTTTGACTGTATCCAAAGAGAGGTTTGTCAAGAGACATCTTATAACCTTGTGGCTGCAAGGGTATCTCCTCTATTAATTAAAAAAAGTTTTCTGAAGAAGTTCTGGCTGGGGAGAATAGACAGGGGGCAACTGTGGAGAAGAAAGGCACATTGTTCCAGGAGACAAAGACAGGGGATCCATTTTCATAAATCTGCATTCCCAAGACAACGGTTCAAATCTGGTAAAAGGTCCATTTCTTTGAACTTACATACCAGAAAGCTTTTATTCCTCTGCTCTGCAGCAGACAAGAGTGCAGGTTAACTGTGTCTCATCAATGTTATGCTTTAGATGATTCAGTGAGGAATTCTTTAGCTTAATGATGGAAGGTACTACCTAGTTCAAGAAAAAAAAATCAAACAGAGAAAGAATGAAAGGGTTACCTGTGGTGCCAGACAACGTTTTAGAAGATTCAGTTTCTCTAAGTTTTCAAAGCCCACCTTTTAAGCTTCATGGTTTTCAATTCGTAGATGTTACAATTAAGGATTTAACATGACTAAAAAATTGCTTATTTATTCCTGGAATAGCACATACCAAAATTGTAACCATGAACGTCCTCCCTAGGTTGAAATCCTTTGATTTGGAGTTCTTATTGCTATTTCTTCTCTCTTTGAGACTAAATGATAGTTTAAAATGGCCATTATTTAACCACAGCATAAACCAGACACAGAGCCTCAGCTTCTGTTATTTGTACTGTGGTATGAAGCTATCTTTCACTGCTAACACAAAATCCACACCAGTTACAGGTTCTCAGCAGCATTGCATCAGAATTGTGTGCTAGGCCACTCATGCAGAGTAAGCATATTTCACCCATTATTACCAGTGCTTGTGAAATAAAAAGATTTACCTCAGTATTTCCTCCAGTGATTTTAAGATGTATTACATATTTTTGTCAGAAGAGCCTCTAGTGAAAGGAGGCACAAGGTACCTGTGTTCACAGAAGAAAAGCAGTACATAATCTAAAAAATGCCAATCTGAAACAAAGTGAACAAAGAGTGGAAGAAAAGAGTTAATTCCAAGACTGGAATTCTTTTTGGCTCATATGATGCTTGTTCTGTGTTTTTGCAGCACCTTCTTTCTTCTGGATCCTTGGATATGGAGATGATAGGATAAGGCTATAGGTAGTGGCGTAACTACAGTGTGTAGAGGATTATGAAGGTAGAGAAATCACTCCTGCTGCAGTAATATGTAATGATGTCCTAATGCCCTTATATTTCTGTTTGCCTACTAGTTTTCAGTCCTTTTTTTTAATGTTTTCAAGCCTTTTCCCACCACCAGGAGGGCTAATATACTTTTGTACTTTCCTAAAAATGGTAAGAGTCCTGGCACAATCACAGCACTTCCAAGACTGGGGCTAGAAGACAGAAAATCCATCAAGATTAGTGCTGTAATTGAGATCTCTAGGTTCAAGTTTGTCACTGTCAGGACAGAAAAATGCCAGTAGCTTTGCTCAGGTTCATAGGACAAAGAGGCAGGCAGAGCCTAACTAAAAGTTAGAACACCAAGAACTTAATTTGAACACCAAGAGATGAATTTATACATTTCCTGGTCTGAGTTTACAGGCTGCAGAAATACTTGCATAAAAAGGGGATGCAACCTGTGAAAGAAAAACCTGCTGAGATTTAAAAATACAAATGTTTTCCCTACTTCTTTTTTCTCCTCTTCTCTTCCCTAGCTACTTGCCCACCTATGAGCTTTCTTCTCAGCTATTCAGATGATGGTTCAGCCAGACTGTAATGATGTCTGTCTTGGGAACCTGGCAGAACCTGATATATCATCACCTTTGGATGTGTACGCCTGTAAGTGTCCTTTTCTTCTACAGCCACAGGCAGTTACACCAAGTAAAATGTTTCAAGTTTTTTAGACATGTTTAAAATGAAGACAAAATCATATCCAGCTTCTTTTGAAATGAATGTGAAGGCCTGCAGAGCAGAAACCAGCATGCCAACTCGTTTTTAATTATAGTGTCTATCTGTAGGAGTATATAACCGTATGTGCACTCATGATTTAAAGACAATTTGATAAATAGAGTAGCTGATCAGAGTCTTCACTATTTTAAACAGCAGTGGTTTCTTTGAATTAGTGAAGTTTTGACCAGTTACAGAACTAGCTAATTAAATCCAGTGTCCACAGAATGGTCTGCTATCAGTAACAGTTATACTCTGAATGTGTATTCCTCTATAGCTGTCCTGCATTGTTGATAATTGTAGATGCTCTTTTTTTCAAGGATAAAAGGGCACATTAGTAGACTGTAGCTAAAATTACACTTCTCACCACTTTAGCCATTTGTCCTTTGATCCCTGTATCATTACAGACCTTTGCACAGCACTTTGGGGAGTCATCTTAATTCTCAGAAATTATTCTTGGGCACTTACTCTTTTGCATTTTCATACACATTTTAAGATGTCTTTCAGCATACCCTTTCATTGTCTTACAGCCTCTGCTTGTCTGAAAAAACTAAAGAAACTTTGAGGGATAAAATCTGTTCTTTGTGGTAATAATCTGCACACTGGTGCACTAATTTTTGCCATTGCTCCCCTTGACTTTGGCGAGGTCTAAGCCATTTGAAGTCTTGCACAGCATACTCAGCAATTATCACAACCTAAATAGACTGCCAGTTCAAAAGGATCATAATTTCCTTAGAAAGAGCTTAAATTAAAAAACTCAAGAAGACTATAACCCAGGTAATGTCTGGATGATGGAAAGCATTTGGAATATTCCACAGGAAAGAAGAAACTCCAAAGCAGAGGGGATTTATATTGTCTGACTGAACTGTATGTGGAATTATTATAAATGTTTTTTATCAATAGGAAGAGTTGAAATATGGAATTAACTCCTAATGAATTGGAGAAGGGAATGCACTCCCAACTGGGGAATGTAACCTAAGCTACAGTGGCCTTTTAATCTTCAGGTTCATAAAATAAGTAATGTGTTCCTGACTTCACGTACTAGGTCATCTGAAAGGCAATGATTATTATGTTTTTCATTAGGAAAGACTGAGGAGATAAAGGCTAAGTGAGATAAAGGAGATTCATAGGCCTTGTAGACTTTAAAGAAACACGTAACTGATTTGGTAAGGGAATATCTTTTTCTTTCTGGACAATGCAATGAAACTGCAGGTAGAGGAAAGGAAGCATTGGTCTTGGGAAGTATGAGATGTGTGAAATGGGAAGGTTTCCAATATAAGAAGGTGAAAGATAAGGGTGTGTATGGCTGCCAATTATTTTAATGTGCTATTGGATTTCATTATGTGTTACACTATATATAATAGGTACTGATGGGTTATTAAAGTAGCAAGAGGCTTGCTGGCAGATCTAGGCTATATTTATGGAGTGGTTTTCATAGAGAAGGCACTAGATAAGGTGCAGTAAATAACAGATAAATTAGATTGTAAGAAAGAAAGGTCATTCGTGTATTGTTGCCCAAGGACTTAGTATAAATGGATGGCCAGGGCTGGCACTGCTCAAGAAGAGCTGGGGAGAAGTTAGAGCAAGGCTCCAGGCTGCTTGGGGAGTGTGAGAAACCCAGCGGTCTGGAACAAAGGATCTTACAAGTGTCACAGGAACTGTTTCTGTAGTTTGTGCTCACTGTATTTGGTGAGGAGGGTCAGTTCAGGGCTGGCATAGCTGGTTACAGATTTTATCCTTCACCCACACGCAGTTTGCTGGGCAGAAATCCCAGGCTCTTTGTGAAAACTGGTATTTTTAGCTTTTATCTGTTTCTCAGTGAAGTGTGAGCCCACAGACTGAAGGCTGTGCAGAGCTCACAGGGGAACGCACCGGTAGCTCTGTGTGTCCTCATGGCTGGTGTGAGGTTAGCAGGGTCAGGTTTAGCGCACATTTTCTCTTCCCTATTGCCGCTCCCTGCTGCTCCCTCTGACATTGCAGTTCTGAATATGGGAACCGCCTGGCAAACAAAGCCTCTGACATCCACCATTGTCTTCCTGAGGCCAATACATCATGGGTATGTTGAAAGGGTCAGTGAGTCTGCTTCAAGACAGACACAATTGAAATGCTGAAGACTTGTTAGGAAACCTCTTGGGTCTCTAGTACACTCTTTGCTTCTGGGCCAGAAGTGACTAAAAATATCTGTGTGTGGCACATAACAAGCTGTGTCAGAATGGCAGCTGTAAACAGGGACATAAAATTTGATTTCAAGGAGAGCTCTGTTCTGGGAGGTCTGCTGGAATCCCGCTGAACCCATGCTCAGCACACACCCTACAGTAGGGTCATTTCAAATTTGAGACACTCTAATATAAGGAAGGAAAGAACTTGAGCGAGTCAATTTGGTTTTTGTCTTTGAAAATGAAAGCCACAATTTTTGTTGTTGAATATTTGTGTGCAGCTGTTGTTAAGGAAGAGAAACTGAGGCACATGGTGAGTTAAGGCCATAGCAGATGCGGGTGGCTGGCATCTGTCATGCTAAGCATCTATTAGAAGTCCATGGTGAAGGCATAGCTCTGATCCCTGAATGCTCAACAGCAGAATGGATTGAGAAAGCAAAGGAATAACTATAGTAATAAAGAGGTTTGACAGAGAAGGGTTAGTGTATGGGTAAAAGAAGGGAGAAACTGGGTTGATGTAGAAGTGTCTATTTATTTATTGATACGAGGGCCAATTCACAGTTTGGTCACAGGCATGAGTTCAGAACTGACTGTCAACTCAGTGCAAGTATCTGTCAACAGTGGGGTCCTCTTTGTTCCAGCAGACTGAACTACAGCTAGGACTGCTATTAGCAACCTGTGCTGGCTGCTGGTAAGGGTCCATTCAGATGTCCCTTATTATTTACATTTATGAAATTGACTTATAAGAAATACTTCTCACAGAAGATTCAGGTTGTCATATTCTTATTAAAAAAAGCCTTGATTACTTACCGCAGTTATTAGCAATTGCAGAGTGAAGGAGTTATGAAAATCCATATATTTTTCAAGTGAGGCTTCCTTGGCATGATTTTGGAGCTACATTTTCTATGTTTACCAAAACCTGAAGTTTTAGAAAGTGATTTCATAATTCCCAAGGAGAACAACAACATCACGCTTCTGTCCAAGGGGAAATGGATCAAAGGGATTTTGTTTAGAGAGCAGTCACATTTCCTCACATCACTTCCAGTTGTTGCAGGGCTGTTGCCACATCATCACTCCTAGATGTACATCAGGCTTGGAATGTCATTAAACTTCATGTTGTGGCTTGCAAAAATGTATTCTGCTTTCTGCTCTGTGTGTAGGGGAGGGGGATTTTTTCTGCAGCCATTAAAAATGTACTTGAAATGATATGAAGGGGTTTTCAAAATGAAATGTTTGTACAGAAGTGGAAAGTCGAGTGAGTTCTTTCTGTCTGTCTTAGGTGTCAGAACCTTCACGTTTCCCTGAAATAGGGCAAATCTTACTGCTGTGTGAAATGTATCCTACCTAAGAAGTGATGTACAAATGCTTTCTTTTGCAGAGGTGTTAGAGAAATCCTGAAGGAAATGCTAACTGTGTAGCCCTCCTCTTCTGCCCCAGCTCCAGACCATTAGTCACAGGAGTGGTGTGCAGCTTGCACAGGGAGTTGGACTGGCTGCTTCTGCATAACCACAGTCTTTGGCCTGCCTGTGGCTTTTCTGTCTCAAGTACATACTGGCAGTTGGTGCCAGCCAATTCTGGAGCCAGCTTGGAGCCCCAGCTGTAAGATGTGGGAGTCTTCTTCAACTGGTGCGAAGCTGTGCTGGACTCGAGTGGTAGGAAGGCTTTGGATCAGGTTTTGCCCTGTGCAATTTGTTCCAAAGACCAAGTGAGTCGAGCAGAAATGCTGCCAAGGCTGCAGGCCTGCCTTATGTGCTCGCTCCATAGGAATTTCACAGCAGCAGCAGTGCTGGCTTTGGCTGCTTTCTTCACAAAACCCCACACTTTACAAGGCTGTATCCCCAGTTACGGAGGGATTCTGGCTGGTAGGTGAGCTAGAGTCGCCTGTCTGTAGAGGGGTTGGAGGCTGCCGGCGCTCTGCTGGGTGCAGCTGGACAACCTAAGCAAAACCAATATTTATCCTGTAAAGGCTGTGAGTAGGTTTAATGGAAGTTGCAAGGAACATTCAGATTATGTGAAACAGGATAACCCTTGAGGTCATGCATTGGCCTGAGTTTTGCTATGAGTGCAGTAAAAGGTTTTTGAAATGAAATAGTGATGATTTCTACATTTATCATCAATGGAAAAATCTTTTTAAAACTGGACAACAGTACGTTTTGTTTGCTGCTTGTTTCACTAAACCTTAGACTATTTTGGGAGGCCAATAAAGATTCACTGACGTCAAAATGGAATATTAAAGGCAGATGTTTCTGGTTAGCTTATTTATCCTAACCAGTTTTCCTGATTTTTCTTTTTTTTTGGGAGATAGGTCTAGACTCGACAGCATATTTCCAAAGTGTGCTTTTTAGATGACTAGTTGTTTATTCAAGTTTCCAGAATAAGGTGATCAATTTTGTCTCCTCTACCTAGTGTCATTATTAATTAAATTAGTATGTTGTATTTTGATAAGCCAACAATATTAACGTGCTTGATCCAGGAAAAAGAAGTCTCTTTCATAGCAACAATTATCAGTAACATTATTAGATGCAGATGCAATGTGCCACCAGTATGAAAAATCAAACATCTGGCGAAGACGGATGTTCAGGTAAGTGATACAAACGAGGTTTAATATTTAGATAAAACTACAAGATTAATATTTATAAAGAACTTTGTGAACTATTTTTGGTTCATTCCCTGCCATAACCCCAAATATATTGTACACAGATTAGTTTCTCAGAGGAGGCAAACTTGGGGTTGGATGTAACAGCAATGTTGCATCAGATGAGGGCGAGGAAAGCTGTGGAGCAGCATGACACGACACTGCTCTGCCACAGGACCCAGACTCTGCGGCAGCCAGTGCTGATAGAAGAAGAAATATTGCTCCATTAGCTCTCATGGTAAATATGCTCTGGATTGGGAAAGCAATAAATATAAATATAGACATTGGTTGCTGGAACCAGTCTGGTCCACTTGCAGAAGTAAAAGTGCTCAAGGCTGCTTCCAGTTATGCCACCTTTTTTTTTAGGCAGCTGGTATGGCCCTGTCTACATTTCTTTTCCACCAGAAAATGGATGTTGCCTCCAACAGAGGTTACAAGAGATTAAGGCAGCAGACGGAGGGATGACAGGCTGCATACTTCCCTTTGCTTGAGGAGATGAGAATCAGCTGTTGCAGACTTAAATCTGTACCACTGTCTCTATTGTCCTGCTCCACAGCCCTTCCCTCTGCTGGGAGAGCATTGTAGTGCCCCAGGACAGCCGTGGTCCCTGGGCAGTAGGAAGAGCTGTTGCTTCATCAGAGGGATGGTGGGGAAGAGAACTGGAGGATGGAAAGAAAGCACAAATGAGACAGGCATGTCCTCCCTATGCTCATGCTCCAGCCAGCCCGAAACACCTCTGACTCTTCATGGTCTTCTTCCCCATCCTTTCCTCCTCAGTGCTTTTCCTTATGTACATCCCCAGCCCCTCCATCTACTTCAGATCTTGCTGGCCTCTCCCAGACTTTCTTACCCCTTTCACCTTCCCCGAGAAAACCACAGTGTCAGCCAGACTTTGTGATCCCTTCCCTCAAGCCCCCTATACCCACCTCCCACCCCAGAATTTGGTCTGAAG
This sequence comes from Nestor notabilis, assembly GCF_000696875.1. NCBI lineage: Eukaryota > Metazoa > Chordata > Aves > Psittaciformes > Psittacidae > Nestor > Nestor notabilis. The sequence continues at coordinate 34,289 of NW_009919116.1, forward strand.
TTTGCCTGTATTGCTCAGCAGCCTCGGCACTGCTCCTCTTCTCCAAAGCCCATTGCCTACACTCAGCCTCTTTTTACTCACAGCCTCCTGACATTTCCCAGTTCTCAGCTGCTCCTGCCCATCTTCATCTCTTTCAATTCCTGCT
>NW_009919116.1:34464-86771 GCF_000696875.1 Nestor notabilis
CTCTTCTTCTTGCTCCTGCTGTCCCCAGACCTGATCTGTGACCAGCACAGAATTAAACTTAGCAAATATTTCTGGGAAGCCTTTAATTAGGTCTGGGAATAGAAACAACAGTGTCAACCTTTGGAATAGCCAAGCATCCTTCTGCACTTGGCTTTAGCACTGCTCATCTTGCCAATGTGCTACAAGAGCACCCCGGATTTGGCTGAGGATATGGTTTGGTCATGGGGCTTTTGACCTTTCTTCCTGCCTAACTTAATACTATTTTTAAAACTCAGCCAGGATTTTCTCCCTTGACAGCTGGATTTGGCTCAGTATTTCCATGTGATTCCATAACATCTTTTTACAGTATTATCGTATTACTTATTTTCGTTTTTAGCCTAGGGCTTCATTTGAGGGCGCTGAAGGAGTCATTGTAATAACTCACATTCCACCAGATGTGTAGCACAATAGCCAATAGCTTCAGACAATTCTTTTTATGTAAAAATATATAAATTTTTCTATAATAATAAAACAATAAACTTTCAGTTTATGTGAAGACACGTTAGTGCAACTTTCCACATGTAATTCATCTTAAAGGAATCCAGAAAATAATGCCTAAGTAGATTACCATGAGCCTTACTGGACATTTAAGGGAATATATTTATTAAAATCTAATTTGGTCATGAGCATTTGCTTGACTTTAAATGAGTAACTGAAACTATATTGGACTAGACCCTGCCAGCCTCGTGCTGCTGGACTGCGCCTTATTCTAGCTGAAATCAAGAGGTGACTTCTGGAGTCTGTGACCATTTTAGCTGAGTTTGTGTGCCAGAACTGAGTCTGTTAATTAGACACATTCTTATTAAGAATTATTTGATTATGTGGAAGGTAAGCAGTTGTGTCTAGACATGACCTATGTAATTCAGGTGATGTTATGTTCTCACAGGACTTGCTCATTGCTTTCCTATGAGCTCTTTGTACAGGGACTCTGCTATCCCATGAGCAAACTGGGAATCTGGCTGTGGCTTTCAGTCAGTCACAAGTGTTGTCCAATTTTCCTTACTTCAAGTGTGCATCTGCCATTTTAGAAGTGGGTAATACACACTCTTCCCCTTCCCATTCCTTGGTGCATTTTACTCCTGAAGTACTAGGAAATTCCCCTCTCAAAACCTGCTACTTTACAGCGCCGGGCATCCTCTGCTCCTTTAGTTCTATTGCTCACTCCACACAGGGTTCAGGTCGGGCAGTACCCATTGGCATTCCCTTCAAGGCCCTGTTGCTGAAATCTTTTCTTCTCTGAATGCACTGGGTGTAAGGGGGAGAGAATGAGAAATACAAGGACCTCAGGTACCACTTTCCCCTGTCTATTTTATGTGACAGCAAGAAACCACTGTATCATTACAGTGTGGTCCTGTGGTCCTGCATCACCTGAGTGAAAACAGTGGGGATTTTTGACCTCTAGAACTGAGAGTTGTTGAGAAGGATAGTGCTATGAGTTACAGAAACCTGATGGGAATGTCTTTGTAAGGTAAATGAGTTAAAAGATCAACTGGAGTGCTAATACTAAATAGCAAATGTACTTTTTCTAGGGTTCCTGACTGCTTATTATCATTAATCCCATCTAAATAGCCCCACGAAGTGCATATTCCAACTTCAGAAATAAATGCTTTAAAATGTAAAAAGTAAGAGCAACGTTAAAAGTTTCCATGTGATCCATGCTTCTCATTCTATGGGTCATGTATGGAGTTAGCATTCATGCTAGAAAATGGCAGGTGGAGTTAGGGCTACAGTTCCTGCTAAAATACTCTGCAAAAGCGTGGACAGAACCTGAAGGATGAAATCCTATTTACCACCCTCAATATCTTTTGATAGTCTAAATCTTCCTAAATTAAAGAAGTCTTCCTAACCCAGTAGAGTTCATTTGCATGGAGCCAGGATTTATCTTTAACGAGCAACTGGTCTGAATACTTCACAGCCCCTTTTCTTCTTTTCCATTATGCTATTAGCTAACTGTTGAGTTTTAAGCTTAATGATGTAGCAAACACAGACTGTACATATAGAGTCATATTAACTTGAGGTTTATCTTTAACTAGTGTATTATCTGTAGATGAGAAAACATTGTTGATGTTATGCTCTATATAAATGCCTTGATACTCTCTTGGAGTCTTTAACTTTTTCTATTTCTCAGAACAAAGAGATTGATTTTAATTATACAGCAGGCAGGATTGTGGTTCTGTATGCAGAAGCAGTATGCACCTGAGTTCTTGTAGTAGGGCTGTAGATATTCCACTCCTGCACCTGTATCATTTTTCCTTCTCTTGATCCTCCAGTCAAAGAGACTGGCCCTGCTTGAGCAGTACCTTCCTCTCCTTTCCAGTATTACTCCAGTCTTGTAGTTCTTTATCTTCGTATTAGGAATGCCAGAATCTGGAAGCAGTCTACTGTTAACTGGACCAACAAAGAAGTTTTGATTGCAGTAAAGCTTGGACAAGATATATAGCATGAAATTATGGGATGATCCAAATAAGTGGGAATTTTGCCATTGGCTCCAACAGAGTGAAGATTTCATGCTTTTTTAAGTTTGAAATCTGAAAAGCTGAAGTGAAAATGCCATGAAAGCTACTGGGAGGAAAAAAAACCCCAAACCAACACAAACCACTTAAAAAGGGGCAATTTTCTTTTAAGCTCATTTCTAGGTAGCTGAACTGGGCCCAAGTAGAAGTTGGGGTTGGTGGGGGAAGAGTCTTCCAGGAAACATAAACCAGCTTGGATGGCAGAACATGGACATTTTGACTCCTTCATTTGTTCATCATTCATGATTTCAGTTGATTCCCTAACCCCATTTTCTTAGCTTGAGCTCTTCTAAAAGGAACAAATGTCGAAGGTCAGTGCCTGTGTAAAAATAACATAAATGTACAGTTGCTCCACTGAAATCCAATCCATTCCTTCACATTTCTGGTGATTTCCTTGAGAGCCAAATTTGGTTTTACTTTCTAATCCATCATGTCAAATTCTTTGGCACTCGCACATAAATAATCACTCCCAGGCAGTTGTTGAAGTGGGCACTGCACGAAATACTTGTTTATCCAATACTTCCACAGAGCCTTCTATTCAGCTGTAAATTATTAGGGAAGAAGAACGGATGTGATTAGCTATGATAGCCGTTTCAGCTCAGCTGCTGAAATGTCTTGATAGTCTTGCTCACCCTTCAAAATCTAAAGGCCCTTCAGCTTCTTGGCTGCTCTGTACAGCTTGCCCTCATGGTTTTCATCCATCACTTTTACTGCTGGTAGCTCAGATTTGGAAACTGTATGTTGTTTTCCAGTTATCTGCAGAATGCTTCATCAGCCCTGAAACACCTTAGAAAACCTCTCCCAGTTTGTATCCAGCCATCTAACCCAGTCTCCCAGGTTCTTTAGTGCAGGAGCTGAGGCTGAATCCAGGGAGGACGTGCTGTCTTGCTATTAGGAGCAGGTTCATTAAATCAGTTCTGTTTGGACTGTGTTCCCAGCCTGGGGCTTTGCTCAGGCTCAGCTTTTCAGGTAGACCTGCTCAACACGAGCTGCAGACTGGTGATACTTCTGCATAAGGAGAATGTTTGTTCAGCAGTCTCATCTCAGGAAAGGACCATGTGTGGATAACCCAGCTTACATTCAGCAGCTACTCTGGTGGCTCTGATTCCTTCTGTGCAAACTGATTTTGATGTAGGCTGTTTGAGAAGCCTTTGTCAGAAAGTGGTAGTTTTACCTGACTAGACAGAAACTGGGAGAGATTTTACACTTTCCTCTCCTTTTTCACCCTCAGTTATGCAAAATAGGAGAGAAAGTTTGGAACTCTGTTTCCTGGATAACGTAAAAAAAATCTTCTTCCCTACGTCCTTCCCTTTTCAATGTGATAAATCTCTCAGATTTATAATGAAACTTATTTGGTCTGTTTGGGCGGATACTTATTACCCCCAAATTTGCCTGTTTGATGATTCCTGAAAATCTGCTGTGTTCTTTCTGCTTTCTCCATTCCCATCAGTTCTGTGTATTCCTATTCCACTGCAGACTTTATCACCATCCACCCTGTCCCAGCTCTGTTCATTTTGCGATGGTCTTAAGCTACAGGAGCAGGAAGAACTTCCTGTCTCTCTCCAGGTTAGCAAGGGGATACACGGCTTCTGCCCAATTCCCTTCTTAGTCTTTCAAACTAGGATGGAGAGAAGAGGGAAACAGGGTGTTGAGGGTAGAGGGGGAGTCCAGAGGAGCTACTCCCTGTGCGTGGAATCTGGTTCTATTTATCTGCTGTTCTTTCCCATCTCTCTTCCCCATCCTTCCCTTCCTGACTGGTATTAGGTTACTGATGGGAGTGAAGAGGCATTGCCTGCTTTTGGGAACACTGCAATTGCTTCGAACCTGGGAAGCAGACATGAGGATAAACAGCTTGTCAGAAAGGTTGGCTGAAGTTTCCCTTAACTTGGCTAAAGTCGGAGGTTCTTGTGTGATTGGGAGAACAGCTCTCCCCCTGGCTAAAACCCACCACTTGCCAAAAATCCATGAGACTTGGCAACCTGGCCACAAGCGTTAAAAGCATGAAGGCTGGTACTGTGTTACACACGTGTGGAGTCTATATGATCCCTTCTGGCTTTGAAATCTGGGAGTTGCTGGGTAATTGCGAGGACACAGCCGTTTGTTTGAGTATGGCTGGTGCCCACGTGTTCTCTTGGGTCAGAGCCAGCAGAGCATGAGGAGCAGAACTGGGGCAGAAATGGCTCCAGATCTTTTCAGACCTCTGGGGTCTTAACACTGCCGTTAGCTGTAGTTTTAAAGTATCTTCCATAATTAACCTTCTGGCATTCTCATATAGATACCATATCCATAAATCTAGTTTTATCAGTATTTCAGACCAGCTGGCCTGTTCTCCACTGTACATTTTGCTCCAGTTGTGAATTTAACTGAAAGCCATGAAGCTGTGCTGGAACAGGGGGTTCTATTTCACAGGAGTATATTGTGATTTCCAATCACTTTCTATTCCAAGATGAGGATGTAACACAGTTTTGAGTTCTTGTGGCATGATCATTTGGGGGGGAAGAATTGTTTTAAGACAACAGAAACTTTTCAGTTTAATATAATTTTGGTCTGAAATTGATTTTTCTGTTTTATATTGTGTAACTTAAAAGGATTGAAAAAACCACACATTTCAAAGCAGAGAAGTTCCACTCGAAGGAAGTCTGAATGTTCAATCTCAACCTAAGCCCAGTTCCAGCATTTTTCAAAACACAATGTCACTGAAACTGACACATTTCTGCAAACATTTTGCATTCAAGGAAACCAAATTTCCTCCTGGAAGAATGTCCTGCTGGAAAACTGCTCACCATCTCCATCTCGCATTACTTGTCAGATTTCACATTAGACACTCCTTGTTTTCCTGGCCTTATTTAATACTTTTCTTGGAAGTATTGCCAATTTTTCAACCTAAATGTGGAGAGAACCATAACGTGATGAAATTCGCATCAATACTGCTCAATAAAAACCTCCAGAATGCAGTTTGCCTGTGGCAAGTCACAGCTGAGAGAATGGAGCCCTATATTCAGGCAGTTGAAGGCAGGAGTCTCTGTGTCCTCCTTCGCAACACCCCCAAGGTGTGTGTTATGGCACAACTGTATGTGCCCACTGTATTTTGAGTACTGCTCATTGTGCAAGTAATTCTTCCAAACCTGTCCTTGTGAGGAGGCTCATAAGACATTTAGAATAACATTAAACTCTGGAGAGCCCTTAGAAGATATTGCAGTAATATGGGTACTGCAGCTCAAGGGAGTAGTAAACCAGTGACTAGATCTAGTCACCCTGTAATAGCAGCAGTCGCAGTGCTCTTGGGATGTAATCTGTTGGTTGTTCTCTTCACCTGTGATTTTCCCCCTTCATTAATCTGTTTTCTGCCTTACATAAGAATTAATCTTCAGCTTTCACAGTAAGCCATGCATCATGAACTAAAGTTGATCCCCATCACTGCAGTGAAGACTATGTTCTCTGCGAAGATGCTTGTGCTTGAGCGGGAAAGCCTTCCTCCACCTTCCTAGCAAGTTGGAGATATGGAATGAGCAGAGTGAACAGGGAGGTCTGCCTTTCCCTGGTCTAGGGTAAACCCAGTGTGTGCATGTGGACTTCAGTCTGCAGGAGAGATCGTCCTGCTCATGCGATGATCTCAGCACAATGTCTCTTTCTAGATCTGCATTCCCCACAGTCACCTCTGCCCTGGCTCCTGCAGCCACTCTCTCATCACAAGGAGAGGCCTTCTTTGACTGTGGTGGTCCCTGCATATCCCTTCAAAATTCAAATCAGCTGGCACTCCTCAAGCACGCCGTTAACACACACAAGCTATGAAAGATTAAAGGGAACTCACGTTCCTCCTCTCCACATGAAAAGGTTTGTAAACTCTTTCAGTGCTGCTTTTTTTTTTTTTTCTTTTAATACTCATGGTAAGGAAATAAAGCTGAGTCAAATAGTTTTCCAAGATCTAAGAAGGAGGGCTCGGGGTTATTTTGTACCCTGCCTTGGGTAACATAGGTAATAACTCTGATTTCACAACACATGGTGTTATGAGAGAGCCACAGAGAGCTGTTGTCAGGGAAGTGCAAAGAAATACAGGAGACTTCAAGAGACACCTTGGAGCAGAGCTGTGAGCTTCTCAGCTGCTTCTTAGCAGCACTGGGAGTGAAATTCTGCTGTGAGTGTTAATGTCATCACCTCCACAGACTTCGCATATTGTTAAGTGACACTTCCTGGAGCACTGGGTGTAGTCTGCCTCCATTTGGTCTTTTAGATGTTTGCTTTCTGCTTTTTTCTTCTTCTTCAGCTTTGAAGTCATGTTTTTGATAGCTGATACATTTTGGAGGCCTTTGGGTGCGCAGGACCAAGCCAGAATAGACCTTGCAAGGCCTCTCTAAACTGCTAGATACAAACTATAATCTCCAGTATGCCTGTGTAAGCACAGGCTGTATCCAAGCCCTGACACATTTCAGGTGGGCATGTCTCAGGGGTAGACATGCAGCATCCACCTCTGTGCCTGTTGTCGAATGCCCTTTGGATCATCTCTGTCCATATGAGCAAGCACTCGCCTGCAAAATAACGTGTCAGGATGTACTGAGCCATCAGCTGCAAACACAGCATTGGGAGGCATAAAAACCAAGAGCAGCTTTGGTGCATGCCAGTACCTTGTGTACATTCGTTGTATTTGCTCATGGGCTGTGGTACGCACAGGGATTTGTGACTGAAGGTCCAGTGCTGTAAATCCTCTTCTACCGGCATGACCTAGGTGTGAACGTGCTCCTCAAACCTCTCTTTAGAGCCAAACTGGAGCTAACATCTAAACTTCAAAGCTAAACACAGTGTGTCTTGTTTAAAGGAAACTTTTCAAGTTGATTGTTAAGCAAAATTAATCCCCCCATTGTGTGTTTTTGTGGGTTGAAACCAAAGGCTCCTGCAGCAGAATGGCTGAAGTTTGTAATCTCTTTTTAGACAAGTAACATTTTTTTTCTTTTTTAGACTAAACAAACAAAAAAAGAAAAAGAAAAAGAGGAAATATAAGATGATTAAACAGGATTCTGCTGTTTCCCCCAGTGTCGCACATTTGCTGTTTCTGTTAGGTCATCAGCCACCATGAAACCAACATTTAACTTACAGACTGATTGCAGCAGCTGCCTGAAGCCCTGCTCATAACCTCAGAAACCAAACTAGTAAAAAAAACACATATCCAGATGAACTTAGTTTAATTTGCTCAGTATATTTGTAATGGAACATGGTATTGCAGATAGGCATTGAACGTCAAGATTTCATCTGCATTAGATAAGGGAAGAAAGTGCTACCTTATACAGCAGAAACTATTCTGGGTTTAATTCAATAAATTGTAATCACGTGCAGTATACTGTGTTCACAACAAATGTCCCAGATACCCTGGAGAGAAAAACATAAAAGGCTCCACATCTTTTAGCTTTGGAGAAATCGATTGAAGTAGGCAATGATGGGGGGACTGACATGGATGTTGCAGGAGGCCTGAACTGCTGCTGATGGGGCTGCTGGACTCTTTTGTTTCTTCCTGTGGCTTGGCAAAATCAGGTGGTGATCTGTTCTTATTCATCTTGGAAGGGGAATGGAGCCGGAGGAGACAGATGGGAACTTTGCTGTGTATTATTCCAGGAGAGTAAAAATATACAGGCTCTTTTCCTGTGTGCTGGCTGCTGGACAGGAGCCACCAAAAAGTCTTAGCAAGTCCCTAAAATGTGTCCCTGTCTTACTGATATTTTCCAGGAGACCCATCTAGTGAGATTATCCTTTGCCACACATCCCTGCAACTCATGCAGGAGGGTTATGCAGGGGGAAGACCACTGTGTGGGCAGAGAGATGCTGAAGTTACGTCTACATGTTGGCTTCAATAGCTGCACTCCAGTTTGTGGAGCCAGCAGGGTCCTGGCAACTCCCTATCCCACAGATCCCAGTGCTTCATCCCTACTGAGGCTGAAGGGGAGCTGATGCGGGTGCAGACCGCTTGGGGAGGGAGCATGGATTAGTGTGCACGGGAGGAGATCCCCTGAGCTCTGCCACTGAGGCTCAGTGTCCAGCATCTGCTGCTGAGACTTCCTGCGTACTGCACACCCTTGAGTAGCTACAAAGAGGTACAAGAGCTGTCTTGGAAATCTCCTCCTAAGACTCTTCCTGCCCTGCCTCTGTTACAGACTGAGGTCAGTGCTGGGCTGCTGGACTCTCTGGCTCTTTCCATGAAGTGAAGGTTTCTGTAATTAGGATGATTCCAAGTACTTCTATTTGCCTCATGTGCTTTTCATTATTTGTTGTTTATTTTCCTGCATGAAATTGTTAAGCTGCTCATGGCAGGAAACATTTGCATGAACAAATATTTTGCTAGTTGTGCTCCGATCAGGAAATCACCCAGCAGGGACATTGTTTTTAGTTGCTCTCACTCTCTCTTTTTAAAAACTATAGCAGAGCTCCTTTACTCAGCATGGGGCACCCGTCACTGGCATTTCAGTGGGAAATCTATAATGATAACTGAGGAGCAGTTGGCTTTCTATTGAAAGTCATTGAAACATCCCACCTGTCACAGCAAATTTACACATTCATATGCTAAAGAGCTCTGAATCAGCTGGTGTTATGTTTCCTTTCTGAGCCAGATTGTTTGCCTCTTACTCTCACTGAGCAGCAGATACGTCCTCCAGTACTTCCACTAGGGTAAATCCAAGTGGGTGAGTGAACACTTACAAGCTGGTCCTCAGTGATTCGATCTTTCAGATGTGACATGAGGCAGAAGTTCACCACCTGGACATGGTGTGCTATGGTAGAAGGGAAAATACTAGTGCTTCTGTGCAAACCCTGGATACAGTGTTGATTTTGGGACTAGTTGTGCCAGATGATGAGGTCTCTGGGCTCATACTACAGCTCAGGTTTTCAAGAATGCATAGACACTGCTCCATTTGCAGTTGCAAGGTTTAATTGTATTAGGAACGTCCATCTAATATTCAGAAGGTGTTCCTGAGTCTGGCAGGTTAAGACATTTCACCCTTCACCCCGTGCAAAGGCAGATCTGGCCAGACAGGCACCTACCTCAGCTCCCTGCACGTCCTGAAGCGGTTGGGGTAGCTTGATGGTAGGCTCTATGCAGGGCTAGTTACCCGTGATGAGGCACCTCTTGGTGCAGTCACAGGCTGCCCAGGCTGGAGCTGGCCTCTGGCTAAGCTGGGGTATGGGCAGAGGGCATCCATGTCTGTCTGCACCCCACAGTGTAGTCAAAACTTATCTGAGGTAGGTGTGAGCCTCTCGGCCTTTGGGAGGCTGCAGTGCTTCTACTGTGACTAAACTTGTTCGGAACTTTGAGCCCATCAGCCTTTCCCTTGGCACTCGGCATTTGCAGGATCAGCTGCTGTCTAACACCAAGGACAACATTACTGCCTCTCACGTTATGACGTGGCCCTGTTGGGCACAGGACATTGGTGTCCTGTAATTCATCTGCTTTATTCTGGAACACCTCAGCCCAGAGAAGTGGAGTGACTGCCCAGGGCCTGTGGGCCCCCATCTCCCCAGTACTGTGTGAGTGATTTAGGCTTTTTTAACAAAACAACTAAATCAGTACTGAGGATTTTGGCTGTAGCCACCTGATGGAGGACGGGCTCACGACATGAATGAGGACTAATTAGGCGGCGGATGTGTAATTTGTCATTATTAAAGCTGCATTTGTGCTGGCAGCTGCTGTTCGGAGGCTCCGCTGAGGCTGAAGGCGATGGTGGATCCAACAGTGCCACCTTCTGATAACGCAGCAGAAAGGTACCTGTAGGTTCAGCTCCTCTTGCCTTGCCAGACCCTGCAGATCCAAGCTGAGACACGCAAGGGGAGCATCAGGGGAGCAGCTCTGCCTGCTCTCATAGGACCTCAGCGTTCCTGCAGTTTCCCAGATCAGAAATTACCTCCCTTAAGTCCTGTGTCCTGCAGCATGTCAGCCTGCACAGATGTTTGGTGCTAACTTGTGAGGAAAAATACCAGTTTTAAGCTGTTATGTGGTAGGAATAGGCATACCTTTCAAATGTTTCTGTTGAAGAACTGTATTGGGATACTGCTGATACACAAAACCTAGTTCCACATATAAATCAGTTTAGCTTGTATTGGAAAGTCACTGGATAATGCAAAACTATTATAATGAAGATTTGAAATAGTTTTAAGTGGGAAATTTTCATCCATTTACATGCATTGTTGAGAGAAACTGCTCTGTTGTTCTAAGACAGACTGGGCAGTGGCTGATATTTCTTAGGGCTGAATTTTAGCATCAGATAAAAAAGACCAACTAAGAAATGTTTGGGTCTTAATAGATAATACAGCCTGGAAAGCATTCTTGTTGCATCCTAAGTGATGTAGGTTGATGAGCAGAAGGGAGCTTGATGTACTGTTAGTGCTGATAGATCCTCGAAGATGTCCTCTGAGGAACTGTGATAGTTTGGAATAAGGAGCTTCTGATGTGATTCTGGCCTGAGAAATGCTGACATGAGAAGTGTTAACCTGCATTGGCTTCCATATGTGTGAGGCCTCTGAAGAGGTGGTTGTACATATGTGCTTTTGCACATGGATCTGCTAATCTAAAGATCCCTATGCAACCATTAGCACTTGAGAGTGTGTGTATATTTATGACATTCCTCAAGGGATTTGGGTTCTGTAAATTTAAAATACTGGCAGGCTGGGACAAATATAATCCAGCTTCCATGTGTTTCCTGGTATATAAAAAAGAAAATAAGCATATTTTCTTTACACCTGCATATGAAAAATCCAGCCACTAAAACATCTCTTTTCCATTTGAAGAACAGCAGTTCATTAGATATCTTAACATAGGCTTCTGGGATGAGCAGATCTAGCACAGCGTTAGTTAGTCCTTAAGTCTACAAGCAAGATGAGAACAGTGAATGAAATAGGGAAGAGGGTGAAGTGGTGTCTTTGTGTTGCACAGCTATCTTTCCAGACTTCTCCTTGCTGTGACTCAAGGGATGATACTCCCTTTCTTCCTGAGAAAGAGCCCTCTGCCATTCAGACCTCTCTTCAGTTCCTTCCCTAACCTGCCCACTCTGTGTCAGCTTCAGACCTTGCCTGATTGCACAGTGAATTGCTTCAATCTTGTCCATTGTTTTTGATGAGTAGCAAAGGTCTGTCCACACTGTCTGCACATAAGGAAGAAGAAAAAAAGAAAAGTGATAGCAAGACTCTTCCTTTTCAGACAAAATAAGCTATTTATCAGTTTATAAACCTGAAATGAAACAGCACCCTCGCCACGATTCTTTCATACTGCATTTTGTTTGCTTTTCCCTGACCCTCTGGTACCTGCACCACTCTCTGTCTTGTCCTGTTGGCATCCATTCACCAAGGTCCCTTTCTCTGTCGGATCACCTATAAACATCTTGGCTTTGCTTACAAGGTGTGAGGCCCTTTGTCCAGTCAGTCATGTCTCTGTGCTTGCTGAAAAGCTGACTCCCAGATACAGATGGTGCACAGTGCCCATCTCCACCCCACTGTGTTTAGATTCACACTTGCATTTTTCTTCATGCTCATGGGAGCAACTTCTCTTGCACATTCACGGAGTGCATATGTTCCTTCAAAACTTCCATAAAACTCCCTGTGGTGGTTTGATACTTACCAAAAAGCTGAAGAGTACAGCGAGGCGCAGCTCAGCTGGATGATCGTGGTTACCTTGAATGCCCCGCTGGCTCGCCTGTATCCCTGGATTGTCTTTCATCTTGTTTTAATTGCAAATTGCTTCAGGGTGGGTTTTGTCTCCATTATCTTTGTACAGTAGGTCAAAGCACTTGACCAGAGCTCACAGGTCCTGCAGTAGCAGGACTAATAAGAACATTCTGGAGGTCTGACAGTATTTAAAAGGATCTCTTTGGATACAAAACATCTCTAAAATTGTTTTCAGATCAGCAGGATTTTGCCTCTCATGTTTGCTTTTATATCATTAAGTTCTTTTGAAATATTTACTGTGTTTTGGAGTGATTAAACAAAAGGATTTCGTTTGAGGCTGTTTTTCTCTTCAGAGCGCTGTGTTATTAAAGCTGCTTGTGTAAGGCCAGACGTTGCCATTGAGGAAGGCAGTGCAGAGCTCAGTTAGCCAAACAGAGCCGTTACACATTGCACCTCCACCCCAAAGTGCTCTAAGGTGAGCCAGAAGCAGAGAAGCTGACTCTTGGGTGTGTAATTTAGAAGATGGTTCATCCTTGTAGTTTAAAAAGGGCTCAGCTACATTTTTCACCACTCTGGAAAGGAAGGCTGCAATGCCTTCCCATAACTATAGCCTTCAAAGTGCACATAATGTGAAGCAATATTAGCAAAGCCAATGTGATGTCAACACTATAATCTTGTTGGGGTTTAAATTTTCATATTTTCTGGTATTCTGATGCTTGAAAATAGGCACTTAATGACTCTGTGGGAGTGTCAGGAGGTCTCTGGGTGATATGAATTGCCCAAGCACAGGGGAATACTATGGTCTCTAGCCACTAGACAGTGATCTCAGAAAGACTGTCTGTCCACAACTGGAGAGGTCGATTGCTTTTGGCTATTGAGATTCAGTCTATCACAAGGGAACTGGTCAGTGATAGAGCATTGCTGGTGTAGTGTGTGTGTCTCTTTCTCATGGCATCAGTGCTGTGAAAAGCTCCTAGGAAGTTACACATCTCTGAGTATGTTTATGTGAGTCAGACAAACACGCAGTCCTTGTAAATACTTGTTCCATACTTGTGCAACACTTACTTACATTTTTAGCCGAAGCAAAACGTTTGTTCTTTTCACATAGAATTTTCAAGGCCTGCAGTGAAGGTGCAGATTGCTGTAATCTGTTTTGCTAAACAAGACATGTCTGCTGCAGAGTAAGATGCAGTTAGAAAGTGAATACACCCTAATATTTGCTGCACCGCAGTTGTGACCAGCCATCCACCAAGGGCTGCCCTCCAACTCCTCCACGGATTTGAAATTCAAATCACTTGGATGGCCCTTACTGCTGTTATTCATCCCAAAACCTCAAAACCCCCAATCTGCATCTATCCATCTTTGAAATGATGAAGGGTGTATTGGTTTGGGAAGGGGAAAGAAATACCCTGAAATAGCCCTAAAGGGAGTTGTTACGTGCAGCGGGTAGAGCCAGGATATTTGCTGCTCACTCTCTGTCCTCAGCTCACCTCCCATGGAGGGCTTTGAGCATCAGTGACAGGCAGTGGCAGCATGTTTTCGAAATGACTGGGTTTTGCTGCATTGCCATTCCTGGCCTAGTTACTGTGGCTCATCAGATGATCTGCTGTGGAGAGGCATGGTTCTCCTATAAAGAATTAAGAAGTTTGTGTACCTACAGCTGAACACACTTGCTGGCCTAAGCCAGATGCAAAAAGATATTAAAAAGCATGAGACTTATGCCTTGAAATTGGGACTAACTGTTGCTTTGGGTCTTTAAAAATTTGACCGGAGTTTCTAAGGCACTTGGGCATTATTGAAGACATTCCCTTGGAGATGTATGAATTCTGTTTCTGGCCAGCTTTGTATTTAATTATCAGATGGTGGTTGGAACATATATTACCGTGACCTGGAAAAAGAGAATTGCATTAAGTAATGATAGGGGCACTGGGGCTATTTTTCTTGCTGTATGCCAGAAGGTGTTTGAATAAATTGACAGCATATTTTCTTATTGTTCTTCATCTTGATTTATTTCCATTCTTGAATTTTCCCCCTTTGGAGAATCCAGTTACAGTTTTTTTCCTCCAGAGCTGTACACAGAGAGACATCTTTCTATGAGCAGTTTCTAAACATATGTCAGCAGATTGAATCACTGTTTTTTTTCCATTTGTGTGCAACAGATAAGGCAAATAGAGTTTACTCTGAAACACTAAATTTTGGAAAGAGAAGGGGAACGAATTTAGGACAAAGACCACCCAAAATATTTTCAAGTTCAAGATTCCAACGAAAACAAATACAACAAAAATTATGTGCTTCTGATTAGTTACATGTATTAGCTGGTATTGTTCCTTTTTCCAGGCCGAATGATTTATTGTTTTATCCCACACAATATTAAATGTAAATTGGAGATGTGTAAAATTACATTCAACTACAGAGCACAGTATGTACGCAGTCAATAAGCAAAGTTTAGCCCCATATGTTCTATACATTAGGGGTACATAGTTACAGTGTTATAGCATGAAATGCCAGCTGTTAGACCATGATATGAATGATTTGCAGATTGAGAGCTATCAAATGTATGAATCTGTGACAACTGAATAATGAACACATTGAAAAGATTGTGACATTAGTAGACCAGCTGTAGGGTGCCCAACTGCTCAGTTTTCCTTTTTGCTGCATAATAAAAGCAAGTTATATTCCTGACTTCAGAAAGAATAGGGTTCGATCTGCAAAGTAAAGAAAACTTTGGGGGGTGGGGGGTTAGGCACCAAAATGCAGAGTGGGACCCTTAAGTCTCCTCCTGCACACCCTCCTGCCCCCCTGAACAATCTGGGGTTGAAAGGGTGATCAGTGCCAGTTCTTTTCCCACACTGTGTGTTGGGAAGGGAAGAGAGGGCAGCTCTGAGAACAGCTTGGCCAAGATAAGCATTATGTTTCTTGGTTTGTGAATCCAGATTGCCTTAGGATGTAGGAAACTTTGCCTGTAGGAGTTAGGATGTAGCCTAGTTCGTGAGAGGCTTCAGCCAGTTCCCACTGGAGTGGAACTGGGTCTCTGCTGTGTGAAACAGACTTTCACACGCTACTTGAAGCCATTCAAAAAGGAAGAGGGCACATAGAAAAGTGAATTTCATTGCTCAGTATGCAGCTGTCACAGCATATGCTTTTAGTTTAACTTCATTTTTCTTCCATATTTTAACACTAAACACTGTGACTACGATGGAGGTAGTCATCTTGTACCACCTATTCTTCTCTTTGTTTAACACTGAACATCAGGATTTCCTGGTCTAGTGTTATTATGTGTGTGCATGCATACATACACATACACATGTATGTGTGTGTGTACATTTGTCAGGGGTAGCTGAGCAAGCCCTGCTATTGCAACACTACTGCACACTTGCGTTTATGCAGAACATTTACTGATTGATGACAGTTTTCAAAACATTTCTCTTTCCCACGTATTGGATTTATGCTGCATTTATTTATTTATTTATCGTGTAATTTGTGCCTCTTCCAATTCATTCTGTCTCATGTTTTCCTTATCGGTGTCAGTTGTAGTCAATTACTTGCGTAAAAAGACTGAGAACCTAATTTATGGCATGATGACATACAGTAGATACACTGCTCCCATTAGAACCTGATGAAACCTCTCTATTCGTCTTCTCACTGTGCCAAGTCAAGTCACAGAGGGTAGACCTTTGATGAAGAAAGCATATTTTCTTACTTAGCTCCATTCCTAACTAGCTCAACTTCTAGAAATAACATTGGTTGGCCAGTGAAAACACTTCTTTGATAGTGGTAGGAATTTAAGATAAAAAGCAGCTGGGTAAGTTTTTTCAGACGAAAGGAAACAACTTTGAACTCTGCAGACAATGTAGTTTAAACCCAAACAGATGTGGTTTAATCTTGGTTTTGATCCTCTTGTAGATTTTCTTTTAAAATGCATGCATGTGCACAGAAATGATGACTTTCAGATGTCTTGACATAATTTGTTAGGGTATCACCTTGGTGCATAAATCTTCTGTGCCAAATACTTCATGTCTTTGAACATGGACTGAAAGGTACCAGAGAGAATTTATGTTGGTCTTTTGGTGCTATCCTGCAACTGTGTAATATGAATGTAAAGTCTGTAAAATGAGAAACTCAGATGTGTTTTTCTGGTTCCCAATAAATCTTTTTACCGTGAGGGCCTAAAGTAACTCTAAGACAGAAAAGACAATATCAGACTTATTCCAAATTAGCAGACCCCTTTGATCTGAGACCAGCCCTGTCTTACTTTGATAGCTATTAGTTACATCTGGCATTTTCATATGCTAATTGCCCTCTCCTTTCCCCATATATTAATAGAAGTGGAAGTAAACATATAAACAAACTTCTTTTCAATAGATAATCAACTTTTGATATAAATGTGGTAGTGACACTGTCTTTCAGCATGTGTTCCAATCACCATTAAACTTCAAAGCACTGTGCAATCAAGACCTGCTTCTTTCCTACAGCCAAAAGAGAGGATTGAATACAGGAGGGCTGGCTACAGATGTGACTCTGCACAGATGTGAGCATCTCTTTCTCCCCATCTCCTTTCCTTACTAAAATCAGGGATGTGGGATGGAAAAGATTCAGAGCTGCAGCAGGAAAAGACCAGGAAGCAGCCATCATGAGGTTCTGCTTGGCAGAAGTGAAGAGCACTCTGAAAAAAATTATGATACATTGCTACCATGAACTGAGGTTTGAAAGCTGAAGCAAGTCCCACCAATAACTGGGAAGAGGAGTAACCTGCAGACATTTCTGCAAATGGGTACATAGGTTTAGCAAGTCTCATGTTTAGCCACTGGGTCTCAGAAATATTTAGGCCTTTCACACGCATTGAAACTAAGGGGAATTAGTCATTCAAATACCTTATTAGTATCTGAACCTTGCTGTGTTTTCCTAAGGTCTCAGTTTCTGGGATGAAGATGTTATATGACACTCAGCAAGGGAAAATTTTATTTTGCTTATCTTTAGGGTGGAAGGAAAAATGTTGACTATGTAATGGGAATGTGTCATAAAAACAAACCAACAAACAGAAAACCCCACAAATTCATTATCTTAAAACAAACAAATTTTCTGATGACTAGAAGTCATTCTTTTGGGGAGGTTGATTTGTGATTTTAGAATAGAATGCAAATGCTGTGCATTTCCTATGTCTTCATCACGTTGCAGTAGGTACTTCTACAGATGACCTTCACTGCCGAGCCCCAGGGAGCTCGAGGCTTGCCCTGTGCCTGGGATGTGTTGTGACACCTTGTTGGCAGGGCTCTGAAATTAGCCAGGCTTTTCCTGCCTTACCTCCTCGAACACAGTTGCTCCAAGTGCAGGGACCTGGAGGTAGGTCTTTTTAAAGCTAGAGATAAAGCTGTCACATGATTTCTTACAAGATTAAAAACATAGCTTGCAATAGAATAAATACAGCCAGATATCCTGGGTTTTTACCATGACCTAAGCAACTGTTGTTTTAGCAGATAGCAGGAAACTATTAGTAACCCATTCTCAGTGCCTGGTGGAAGAAAGGGTAAAGCTGCTGTAGATCTAACTCTTGAAGCTCATCTGGATTCGTATGTTATTATCTATGTTGCCAGGGGAGGCACCTGCTACTGCTCAATTTCTTTGCAGATCTTCAAGGCGGCAATGTGTTTTGTCAATTTTTCCTTTTTCTTCTTGTTTATTTTTCCTCTATAAGTAGTGAGAGTTTATGGTGTATAAATGGAGTTCTTTCAAGTGACCTTTTAAAATGAATCCACTGGTCCTTTTTTAAAAAGATCTTTGCCTTATTTGCTGCACAGGCTAGGGGTTACGACAGGAAATACTCACCATAGGGAGCTGACAGTCCAAGCAGTCAAATGGCACCCACTGTCTTCTGCGCACAGACATGGAAACACTTGGTGCATGGGATCTTGTGAATGAAGTACTCCAGAGTCACGGAACAAGCTGATACTATAGCTGTACTTTGTAAAGCATGGCCCTTGTGTTGTGTGTGTGAGGCTGCCAAGTACCCTTGAGTCAGGAAGAGTTGGGTCTCAAAAAGGATGTGGCTTTGTGCCTCGTGTGCATGAAAAGCATTGTGTTTAAGAATCCTTATAGATCCAACCATCCTTTTTACCTTCTGTACCTGCAAATATGAGAGCAGATGTGCAAAGCGCTTAAGATCTGTTCTGGTTTCTGACTTACTGCTTACAGTCTCTGTTCATCCTGTGCAGCAGCAGTGTGTTGTGTTAGGTGATTTTCATAGTGTCTTCCAGAAATGCCAAAACCCCAGCGAATATCATGCATCCCAAATGGCAGCATCACACACCTGACAGGCTACAGAGCTGTTGCGTGGGCCCCTCTGGTTGTGCTTTAATTTCAGCTCCATCACTCCACAAGCAGCACAGAACTGAAGTGTTATTTTGGCATCCCCAAGAAGGGCTGATTGACAGGCAGGTGGAAAAGGAGGCAGTAATGAATGGCAAGAGCAGTCATTTGCACAGATGACTACAGAAAACCCGTAATCAATTAATAATTTGCATGTTCAGAATAAAGATGAGTTGAGGAGTAAATTATTAGCTGCAGTCTAATAGCTCCAGCTAGATGATAGCAGATAATTTGCTATGCTTACATTAGCAAATAACTGAGGTAGTCAGCATACATCAAAATCCAAAACTGTTGCAGTGGAATCTGAAATGTACCTATTCAGCTTGAACAAAACTTCCCTCTTGGTGTGCCTTTTGAAGAAAAAGATCTTTTTCATTAAAGAAACTTTTTCCTGATTTTTTGTCTTTTATGAAAAGTTCTTGCTTTTGAGAAGAAGGAAAAGCCAGAACCTTTCAAACTTCCTCCCACATCTCTGCTCCCTCAAAAGGCAAAATAAAAACCAATAGTATTCGAATTTTGATGAACGCCACTGGAATTTTCCAAGTGAATTCTTTAAACCTGCTGTTACGTGTTTCATACATAGACATAGATGGTGAAGTGCCACTACACTTGACAGTTGCATCTGTGAAACATCCTGCCATACTCGCCTTAAAAGTCTGGAGTAAATCTTGTGTGGACGTCAGTGAGACCATGCCTAAACCTTTCATGTTATTAGAGGTGGTCAAGGTCTGAATGATCTGCAGCAACTGTTATCTAATAGCACAAGTAGAACGAATGTTTTTTTTTTTTTATTAAAAGCTGTGTATAAATTGCAGGAGATGTAATTTTATGGCAAATATGCAAAGTCAATATATGTATTTTAGGTGAGTAAGCTACAGGATTTCAAGTAATGTATTTTCCTTTTCTTATTTTACTTTTTCAGGGCAAATTCCCTTGTTCTTTTGGTTTGGGGTAATTCAGTTTCGTGAGGCACACTGTGAAAGCATAAAAATTGGGATTTATGAAGTAATCTGAAGCATTTAACTGTTAAGCAGCTGCTGACTCTATATGGCAACATTAAGTACACGAAGGGAGCCACTTGGTCAGTGTTACAAAAGACATGCTTATGACTTGTAATGCATGTATCACATCCTCTCAAAATTGGTGCTTTAAAGCTTGTCTCCTTGTATGCAGGCAGCACCTACCTTGTGCATTGCATTCTTTGTTTTTTTTAATGGTTACACAGTGTTATGACAATGATACTCAGAGATGCTGGAATGGTTTGAGCAGCCAGATGGTGAGATTGGTGAATAAAATCCTGGGACTGGGATGCAATCATCTAGTGCTTTTCTGATAACAAGTATTTATCCTGCAGTGCTTTGCTTTTAATTCAGCTCTTCCTTGCCAGCTAATGAGAGCCAGCAGTACATACTCTCTCTGCTATAAAGGGCACCAGGAAGTGCATTTCATGGGTGAAAGTTTCTCTAGCAGAACTTTCCAGTCTCTGCCATGCCCTCAAGGAGCTTTGCTGCTGCAACATGTGGCCCAGACATCCTGTTGTAGTCACCTTAGGATAATTCTTGGCTGCAATGAGAGCTGAGCTAGCCCTTACACTTCATAACTGGTTAAAAAGTGTGTGTGTATATATATACACATATCAAATATGTATATATACATAAGTATGTATATATATAATACATACATATAAACATATATATGCATCCTTATTTGCAGATGGATGGTTATGTTACTGAGCCAGAAGTCCAGATTCATCCTTTTCCTACTTTCAGTCTTTTTGAAAGACAGGAGCTTTAGCCCATCTCATTATCCATTATTTAGACTTCTTAGGGATGCATTCTGGGCAATGTTGGCATGGGTAAGCTTGCTACAAGCTGGGGGATGCAAGCCGTATCAGGCCTACTTATTTTTAAAGGTAGGTAGGTACCCTTTGTGTGTAAAGTAGAGAAAAGTTCCTCTACTTTCTTTTTATGAAATGGCTCTTGATTTGTATCACTGTTAGCTAAATGAGCTCACTGCCTCCCATCACCTTGTCCTGCTGTTGTGTGCTGGTTCACATCGCTTTGTACGACACATTTGGCCTGGGCATCACTCCTGCTGCTGGCTGATAGCACAGGGCACCTGGAAAACTGTCTCGCCAGGCTATTTGCAAGCGCCGCCACCCCTGGGTGACACAATGCTGGCACTGTGGGCTGCGGTCTCCTGCTGGGCTCCCCCCAGCGGGAGGAGCTCAATGAATGGACCCTGCAGGGGTTCGGCTGGGCCAGTGTCTGTTCCTGGGAACCTGGCCTGCTCTAGTGGATAGCTGCGGTGGGGCTGGAGTATCTGTGTGAGTCCAGTGCAGCTGCGCTATTGGCAAAATGGGAGAGCAAGAACAGTGTTAGAGAAGCAGTATTTCCTGTGCTGAGGAGTCAGCTTGCAGCTGCAGGGATTTGTAAACTTGGAGGCCTTTGGTGCTGATGGTGTCGAGTTAGAGAGCAAGTCTGAGATACCTGCTTTGTAATGGCCATGCATGTGCATGCTTCTCTGCAGTGCATTTTACGCTGTGTTTTAGATGTTGTTTCTCTCTCCTTCATTTCCTACTTGTTGGTAAAAATGCTTTTTGACAGGAAGCTGTAAAAGAGGCTCAGGATGTACAATTGGGTTTTAGCTCAGATCTTTCTTATGATTCAGACAAGTTTGCAACTGAGGTAAAATTTTAATAAGCTCCTAAGTCACTTAGGAGACAAAATGGTGTTCTGATAGTCACTGCGGCTGTTTTTAGGCTGTTAGCTTGTGCCATGTACTCACATTGTGATCAGCAACACAGTCACTGTGAAACAATCATCCTTTTTCATGGGTGCTGTCACGGTGTGTATGTGTGAGATACATTTCCCTGCTCTCTAATGTTTAGTATTTAATGGTTTATCATCTTACCAGGCTGACAAGAAAAATGTCATACTCTGGAAATGTTTGCTCCAGATGCTAAAGCAGCTAAGTTTTATTGGTTTGCTTTTAGTGATAACATTTGACACGATTTTATCTTGAGCTAAGGAATGCCAAGTAATTACTTGCTGCCATGGTGATAATATTTGTGAAAATGCTAATAATATTATAAATAATCCAATAGGCTTCATGATGTTTCTTTTTCTCTATGGAAACTATGGGATTTTTTTTCTATACTCAAATTCATTTTTCTCTAAGCATGTAGTCAGAATTGTTTGTCTGTGTATATACTGCTGTGGGTCCTGGTTGATATTTTAAATAGCAGATGTTCCAGCACACTTCTGGAGAAGCAGGTATGAACCCACTTACCACCTTTGCATTAAAGCAGTTGGTTCTGGAAGAACAACAGAGATCAATCTGGCTGTTTGAAACTTTGAAGCCATGACATACTTTGGATGTAAAAGTGTTGAGTGACAAAGATTTGGAGTCCCTTAGTCCACAACTGTCCCCTAGGCACAACATGTACATTCCAGTTTGGAGGGGCATGAGGAGCAAACAAAGAGGGGTGCACTCATTTCTCTGCACTGAGAGGGCCAGAACAGCTCAGGACCCAGAGTTAACTCAAAACTAGTAAAAGGTAGGGTTAAATATGTCACTTTTTCTTCAGCTGTGATGAGAAGAGATTTGAGATGCAGCCCTCCAGCACTGGTCTCAGTTTCTGGTCTCCCAGTCTTGTGCCATAACCACTGGAAATTAACTGCTTGACTCTGGGTAAGTTAATTCAATTGGTGACAGTCAGCAGATTTTTTAAAAGTAGCAAAAGGTTAAATCATGAAGTGTTGGGACATCATCAAAGCTGATTCCAGGGGAAACAGAGGAGTCTAAATGCAGTGGCGTGAGAGTCACTTGAGAAGTATAAACCAGAGACAAAGCTTCTCACAGGAGCCCTGCCTCGCACCCAGCTGCTGATGTGGAAACTGTCACTTAGCGTGAAGGAGCATCAAATCATGTTCATTAGGCTGGAGCATGAACTCAGAGAGGCAGTCCTCCCCTCGAAAAGCTCTTACTCCTCCTGTGATTAGTGAGTGTAATTAGAAAGTCTGTGTTCACTGGAAGGAAACAGCTTTGGTCTATGCTCTGGTATGGATTAAACTGAAAACCAAAACATCATCGTGTTTTGACTAATTGCTGTTGAAATTTTTCAGCAAAATGTCAAAACTTGAAGCGAGGCCACATCCGAAAATTAAAGTACAGTAAGTACATGGCTGGTATTTAAAAAACCATCAAATTGGATGGATAGATCTGAGGGAAAATAAATTGCCTGGGTTCCATAAAATGAAATTCAAGTTCAGTATATTAAAAGACATGTGGACTGTATTTGGAAACATCCTATACAAAGGCCTGACATCCGAAATGGGAAAGATATGGCTGCAGATAAGCTCTCATGTTCAGCATAGAGCATAGATCATGGATCAAGCATGAAGAATGAAAACCAAAGGCAGGATCAAGGGTCTGATAGACTTCAGTAGGTTTCAGAGAACTCATGGAGTTATTTCTTCCCAAACTTGTTGAAGAAATGGC
This sequence comes from Nestor notabilis, assembly GCF_000696875.1. Lineage (NCBI taxonomy): Eukaryota > Metazoa > Chordata > Aves > Psittaciformes > Psittacidae > Nestor > Nestor notabilis. Next base: position 57,519 of record NW_009919116.1, read on the forward strand.
TCCTGTCAGCCTCTGTGGACTTTAATTCAGGACTACACTGAATTATGGGAGAGGTGGGTATAATTCTCAGATTCTGCTAATTCAGAAATTCCAGAGCTGACTGTCAGCAGAAGATACCTGGGCAACATTTTCTGGTTGTAGTAGTGAGTCAGGCAGTTCAACCTCTTGAGTTTTGATTGCCAGCTCAAGTGGAGACACAGTAATTCCTCTTACTGGTCTGTGTAGATGGTATATGGCGGTACGTACCGTAACCCAAAGCTCTGATTTTGGTTGGTTTCCCTGCAGATCAAGCTTTCAAAAGTTAATCAGGACCCTATAGATGAAGGCAGAAACCTAGTGCATTTGAAAATACATATCCTACTTGGGTACCAGCTGGGTACCAAAGTTTATTGTGGGCAGTTTTATTGTACCTCATTAAAGACTAGTGAAACACAGCCCTAAGTATAACCAACAGTTTAATGTGAAACAATTGGAGAGAATTGTCCTGTGATTGACTGTCTGCTGGAGACAGGGAAGGGCATTTCAGATGGTCTTTTTTGCTGAAAGCTGGTCTCTGGGGACACTCTCTGTTAGTCCTTTGTTCACAGTCCTCTTCTCCAATATCTCCCATGACGGCTGGTATTTTTCATTCCTTTGCTTTACACCTGTTCTGTGTTAACAACCAGCAAAAGCTGAAGCATGACGAAGAGAATTTGTCATATTATTGTGGTTCTGACACAGCTGGGGTAGGATGCTGATCAATCATGTACGGGTGGCTGGCTCGTCAGGTAGCTCAGTCTGTGCACACAGATCTCACTGCTGAAAGCGACTCAAAATCGTCATTGATTTGCAGGTGGATTAAGGGACGTAATAGCATTGCCTTGCTGAAAGCTAGAATGTGGCCCATTAGCAAACATGGTTGGATGGTTTCAGTGGGCTGCTTTCAATGTCTCCATTCCCTTTGTTTTTATAACTTGAGGAAGGGAAGAGCATTTTGGGTACCACTTGGGACCTTCTTAGATTTAGGTCAAGAAGTGGGCACTGGTGTAAAACCAGTTTACACTGGCCGCAGTGTTTCCAAAGGAGGAAATTCCCAAACAAACAGAAATCAGTTCCTGCAGCTTGTTTTGTCCTTAAAAAGCGTATTTTCTTAAAGACTTCATTCAGTACTACTCATCAAATAAGACCTGACCCTGCTCGTGCTGATGTTGCCTGTAAATTACAACATTTTAATAATTAATACTGTATACAGTACTTGTGTTTCTCACAAATGAACTATTGTCTCTAGGTGACTGAAAAGCAAATAGGAAATGTAAGGGAAGGACTCAATGCCACTTCAGTTTTATTTATAAGTCAGCAGAATTTCCATCTGATGTGAATTACATTGTACGCTTTATATGTTGTTGGTCTAAACTAGCAGCACTAAAAACGTTTAGTTCTTGCAGATTCTTATCTTCTTTTTCTGCACATGCATTGTAGTCTGCCTTTTAATGAAGGAAACCTGGGAGGATTTAAAGGAAATTGTTTTAGAGGAAAAAAAAATAATGTTCATGAGTCATCTTCTGTCTGGCAGAAGAGCTGGCAAATGCCAAGATTCCAGACTAATTCTTAGAAGTGACTGACGAGCACCACAGCCTGCCTTGCAAATCAGTTCTGCAGCAACTGAAAATGGTGATACTGGGTTGGAGCAACAGGAATGAGAACTGCCGTAGTAAGGGACAGAACAGGTATTTGGAGGTTTTGCTTCAGAAGCAGTGGTGTGCATAGAGCTGCGCTGCTGAATTTGAGTTACAGCTGAGTGTTTTGTTGCACTGTTTAAATTACATCAGTGGCACTTAGCAAGTTTTAATGTGTTTACCAAGCTACGTGAACACTTGTACTTTGCAAGTGATAGACTTCTTAAACCTTTTTGTTCCTGTCTCTGTTCAAGTACTACATATTCTTCCTGGTACAAATCAAAAAAGTGCTTAAAATCCTAAACACCTTATCATGTTCAGAATACAATATTTCAGCAATTGATTCCGAGCTGGGAAAAAACTTGAAGTGTTAATAACTGTCACAGAATAGAAAGGTCATGATGCCTTATAGAGAGCTGAAACCCCAGCGTTGTGACCTCTGTAGTTGTGTGCCAAGCTTCTTGGGTGCATTGGGGTTTCTGTGAGCTACTCCCCATAGGGAAAGGTGCTGGTGGTGGATCCCAGGTCTGCCTGGCATGGGGACATGCACGTGTGGGGTGGGCACAATGAGCTGATCATCAGCAGGTGCTGGGGCTCCCACAGCTGCAGGTGATGATGAGGAGCCCGCCCAGCCACCACTGGGGCTTCCTGGGGCCAGGTGGCCACAGCATGAGGTGCTTGAGGGTTTCTTTGTCCTGCTGCACGGTGCTGTGAAAATGTAATATTTATTTCTGCCCCCAATATAGCAGGCTTATTTTCTTCCTGGATGCTGCCCACATTCTGGTCCATGTGGCTGGGTGAGTACAAGGCTTTTGTGCGTGGTGAGTGCTGCGTACACAGGCTGCCTTGGGGTGGAATGGTGTGAGAATGACCCACGGCTTTGTTTTAAGAGGAAAAAGGCCTCAAATGGCTTCAAGTGTTAATTCTCCTGTAAGCCTAGCTTTGATTCCAGTTGTGCAGAAAGTATTGATGCTGATCTGGGAGAGATAAGCTTACTTATTAATGTTTAAGTACCCACCTCCACAAGTACTCTGAAATTGCTCTTTCAGCACAGAGTAACGGAGTAATTCCAGGATTTGATATCTGAAGGCCTTCCAGCTCTAGTAGTAATACTAGTAGGAGCTCTTTCCTTTCTTTCAGAGGTATTTAAAGGGGAAATTTCTGAGATTAGAGTTGAGAATCTCTTATTGGTACAGCCTGAAATCTGGCTGTTCTTGGTCTTAAGCCAATGCAGGTTTTTTGAGGGGGAAATACCTTTTCTGTTCAATGGAAACTACTATTTTTCTCTGGGGAAAATGGGAATAATTATCTTTTTATACCGAACTGATCTGAAGTGTTTGAGCCCTAAATACAATCAGAAAGCATTTAACATCTAATCTCTCTAAAAACATAATTATCAGCTTTTGAGTAGTGCTTCATGCTACCCAGGTGGATGGTGATGGAAATGGAAAGGACTGGTCCAAAAGAAGGGGGGTTTTATTTAAAATAGTTTCAGACTTAGCACTGTTAAATGTGGCTCCTCTGTCCCACTGCAGTGCTTAGGAGTGCTCACAGCTGGCTCATTTGGAGGCAGTGTGGACAAGAAGGTCTTGTGTTCACTCTTGAATGATTTCTTGCCATAGATGTGGACCCCAGAGAACTGGAGAGGAGCTGTAACTTGCTGTGATTTTTTTGGAAAATCAAATTGTGTGGCTGTAGATCATGCAAAGGGGAAGTACTGAATAGTTTGTTTTGGACCAAAGGGTTTTCTCATCCTGTCTCATCCCCCCATGAGGCATGTTGTGATGTGTAATCCCCCAAACAGCCCTTCTCCCTTCAACCTCACGCAACACAATTACTTGACATCAAATTATAGGCTTCTCTCATCTCTTGCTGTGTCCCCTTCTCTGCCTCCGTCCTCTTGCCATGTGTTTTCCACATGGGTGCAGAAGACCCTGCCAAGGGAGGGAGCAGTAACCCCTCTGGGTGGTGGGTCTGGAGTCAAAGGACGCTGGTGCTCTCGCTCAGGGGAGAGGCTTGATCAATGTTATTGCAGTTGGTTTAGGAAACAGGCCAGGTCTTGGTTCATGGGTTTGGAATTGTGTTTGCAAGGAGCAGTATTTGAGTATATTGTCTGTTATGATTACTAGTGTCATGTGGACAGATGATCTTAGGTGTGACCGTGAACTGTAGCCTGTTGGGAAGGAGCAGAATTCATCAAGAAATGTTTCACTTCTTGGAGGCAGTGCCTGGGTTTAGGACCAAAGGGGCAATGGAGGCGCAAGTATTTAACTGGAGTGTCTTCTGTAGAAGTGTGTGGGAGAATGATAGATGTGTGGACCACAGACTTTGTCTTTTCCTAAAGCTTAAGAGAATACAGGTTGTCATTATCTCTTGTCAATGCTGAATTGATAAGGCTTGGAAAAAATTTTACTAGCTAAAACACATCTCTTTATCCAACACGAATGGCTTTTTTGGAATGACATGCAGAGCTCTTAGCAACACTGTGTATGTCTTGTTGGGAGAAATCTAAAGAACTACATCTGGAAATCTGGGCTATCCATCAGTGGAGGGAAAACCTATTCTTTGGTGTGCTGCTCCTTGGATTTAACTGTTGCAAAGAGGAACGAGCAGTGCAAAACCTGCTTCTGCTTCTCTGCTCTTGGCTGAGAAGCAAAAGCTGTGGCATGTTAAGATTAGAGCGTGCAAATGCATTGAAATTGGGAAGATACTTCTGTCCAGATCTGAAGAAGCATTTGGCTGCGTTTAGCAATTTCTGAGTGCCTTAGCATGACCACACAAGCTATTCTGTCACTTACAGGCTGAGCGTGGAGCCGGGATCCTGCTGCTGCTGTAGCAGAAACAAAGGGTGTTATAAACAGGAAAACACTGCTGTTATTCTGGTGGCCAACACCAGTGTAAACATGGGAGGTGTAAACAAGAAGGAAATAGAGTACCAAGAAGCCTTTTCAAATTGAAATGCCACAATACTTTTGCCTGTTAGCTATGCTCTGTGTGCGGCTAATGAGAACTCAGTCATGCCTACTTTTGGCCCAACCAGCGAGACAGGGATTGACAAGATGGCTGGAGCTCAGGTGTGCCACAGGCACAAGGAGCAGGGGAGGAGGGATGGAGTGAGGCAGTGCTGGTGTTGATGGCACCCAGGTGAGAGCAGCTGGGTGTGGGGGACATGTGGGTGTCAGGGCTCTGGAGGAAGGTGAAGTTTGGAAGGGGATTTCTGGCTTGTGTTTACAGCTTGCTGTGACATGCTGTTACGGGTGCTCTGCTCTGTGAGAACAGAACAGTGACAACTGTGTTGTTCTGGCTCAAATATTGCTGATCCTAAGAGCTGCTTGGCATTGTTGCTGTTAATGCTGTTATTCTGTTATTTCCTCCCTGTGGCTCTGTGACAGCAAACTTTTGTCATACTGCTCTTCAGTGTGGGAACCATCTCAAGTACAGCAGTAGGGAGGGATGCACGCAGCGCTGCCACAGCAGGTATTCTGCTGTTTGCAGTCTCTCAAAAGCATGATATGTAGTGTAGTAAGAACTTAGAGAAAGTTTGGTAACGGTGGAGAGGAGCTTTCCTCTTCCTTTGTTGTTGACCTCTATCAGGAAGCTCACAAGCACTTGGGCTAGGCTGGCTCTCTGGTATCTCCTATGTGAGCCACGGCTTTTCCTTCAGGCCCTCTCCCACCTGAAATGGGCTCTTTTCTAGCTCTGCTGTTTCTCTTGCGCTTCAAGGTGCTGCCTCTTCCCAGTCTGTGTGCTGCTCTTCTCTTGCTTTGTTCCCTTTTCAGTGCAAGAATCCTCGTGGTGTGAGAGGAGTTAACAGCAGCGTTGTACAACTGCCACGCAGTTTGGTTTCTTGTATTTTTGTTAAAGAAGAGACATTGGCTTGTAAATATTCGTCTCTGAGGTATGATTATGCCTTAGACCACAGTGACTACAGACATCTTCCTGTAATATATTTTGTCAGGGCTGAGTTGATTAATGAAGCTGGAAGCATGAGAAGGAAAACTCTGGGCAACTCCTATGCTGCACTTAAAATATCTCATGTAAATTAATATTTATGAAACATGTCGTCTGCTTTAAATTTAGGCCCAGGGGAGAAAATATGCTGATACATATGAGTAGTCTGATTTCCTTCCCAAGCTCAGCAAGACTCTGTGCCAGTAAAGGGCAGCAAGAAGCTCTGAACAGAGAAAATAGAACCTTAATGCTTCTAGTTGTTGAATGAAAGAACCGGGCCGTGACAGAAATGACTGAAGGATGGACTATCAGCGTCTCAAAAGCCTTTCAGCATTGTGTAATCCTGTCCTTTTAAGAAGTGCTGTGTGGATGTAATGAGTTCTTGAGGTAATGACTTTTTAATATATTTTGGGGAAACACGACCACCCTGATTAGCTGTAGTTTATTTTCAAAAGCAGTTATGATTACTGAAATGTTGTAATCTCTGTTCCGTGGCCAAGGTAGCTCAGGCCTGCTGCAAAGCCATTAGCTTTAGTGTTAGGCCTCAAAATTTTTCTCATTTGAGACTTTGGCAACTGAACCAAGTGTGAATATATTGGTGCATATCATCCTAGTGGAATCAATGTCCTAGTAGCTTCAATGTAAAGACTATGAGATCCTATATCTGACAGTGGCTATTGGGCTGGGAAAGGGGATGCTGTGAGCACTGGCCAGCTCAAGGCACACCATTATGTCAGTGCTGGCACTGGGGCGGTGATCCTGCCTCTGCAGTGTCCCACTGTCCATCCCTGTTAGCTGTAGTGGCTGATGTGTCCCTGCAGCTGTACAGCCTGAAAACCTGACCTGTAAAAAGCTGTTGTTTGGTTGGGTTTTTTTCCTTTTTCTTTCCTGGTTGGATCACTTTGGAGACCCTGTTTGCCATGAGAATTTATGTAAGAATTCATGTGGGAGAAATCCCCTCAGAAGCTGTGTAATATATTCATGGGGAAACCCATGGAGCAGCCTCTGTCTCAAGGAGAATGTTTTCTCTTAATTCCCTTGAGTCACTCTGCAAAAACTTTTCAGTCAAGTGCCATCTAGCTACAAATACTGTTGAACTCTAGTTCTAAAAATGGCCCCTGCTTCGTTATTTGAAGATGTTTGCTACTCCTGTGATCAATGTGAGTGGTACTTCTCATGAGCCTCCATGCTCCGCAGTTCTGAGCGTGGTGCTGGGTGCATATTTCATTGTCAATCTCCTTTAACTCATTTTGTGTTCTCCAGCTTTAATCTTTTCCTGTCAATGTTTTCTGAATCTAATCCAGCACAACCTCTGGAAAATAAAGCAATTGTTAAAATTGATGGGCTTGAACAAAATAAATCATAAACGAGTACATAAGCTTTGCAACCTCTTTTCTTCTAGAAAGTTGGGTTGTTTTTTTCCCCCTGGAATGTGATTATGGAGCACAGGTTAGAGAGCAGCAGGAACACCGTGCCACCTGCAGGTGCTGCTGAGGGGTGCATTTCTGCATTCCCAACAGGGTCCAGTGCTGGCGAACCTGCTGAGCTGCCTCTCACTCTGGTCTGCAGGGGATCAAAACAAACATGCTCAGTTTTCTTCTATGCTTCAGCGTTGGGAAGGCATAGAATATAATAGAGATTGTTCTTCTAGAATCCCCATATTAATCAGTCTTGACTGAGTGTAATTAAAATGACTCGAGGCAAGGTCATCAGAGAATAGTTTTCCTTCTTGTTGCCTTCACAGAAAACATGATGTGCAGCTCTAGGCCTGAGGTCCCCCATGGACCAGAACCCTGATGCTTTGGTGTATTGGCTTATGTATTAACTGATGTTCCTCTCTTAATAGGAGGCTGATGTCTTACAGTTGATCTAGGAGGTAGAAAGATGAAGCTGTGTTTCTGCTAAGGGTGAAGTGGTACATAGCTCAGTGAAGCCAGTCAGATTTCTGACTGCTCATTGTCAAATTTTCAGCTATTTGGGACTACACTCAGTCTGAACCCAAATGTGTTAGGTTGCAAAACCAGCACAGGGGTAGTGTTGGAAGCCAAGCTGCCTTTCAAGCTTGAAGCTTCTTATAAATAAACCTTGAAAACACTGAGAAAGAAAAAAAGGAGAACAAAACAAAGCAATGGAAGACAGCATGTGTTGCTAATTACCTGCCATTCTGATTTCTGAAGTAATTTTTCATCCCTGAGCTACACGGTCAAATACAGCAGCAAACCAGGAGTGTATGTTCTAGCTTGTGGGCATGTTAAATACTGGAATTGACATTATGTCATTGCTGCTGCAGGTCTTCCGTATAGAATTGTTGTGCTGTAGCTTAGGGAGTGCTGCTGGAGCTGGGTAGTTCATCATACACTGTAATTGCATAAAGATGATCTGCAGTAGCTCTCCAGACTCAATTTCCACTTGCAATTGGCAGATGAAAGAAGACTCTGAACAATTATCTGATATTAATTATGTCAAAGACTTTTTGGATTCTCCTTGTCTTTAAAGCCTCAATTCTTGACATGACCAGAGAGCTTTGTGTAGGTCAAGGGGGAGTGAGAGGGTGATTCTTTCAGCAGCTCCAGTCAGAAGCTGACTTGTGCACCAGGCATCATAGAACATCCTTCAGGAGCTTTAGCTGTGGAAGTCTTATGATCTCCAAATATCACACTGGTGTATTAGGTCACCAGCATCTGGCCCGGAAGGTTGACACTGGACTTTCTGGAGAAGATAGCACAGGGCTTACAGCTGAGCACAATGTTCTGCCGGGCGTTCACAGACTCCTGCCTGCTTGTGCCTGTAATAAAATTCATCTCTTTCTTTAAATGTTTTATGCATAGTGGGCTGAAAACTAATAGTGGGTACAGAAAATTCAACCCCTGAAACAAAGTAGTGGTGCCATACCCACTGCAATGAAAGAGGAGCATTCCACAGCTAAGACTTTAATTGGATAAATTTATGCTGTGAGGAGAAGGGAGATGTGGTTTTGGTATGATATGAACACCTCTGGAATACCCAAAACTTGGAATTCTAATTCTGCAGAAAAAGTATTTATAAAGTTATAGCGACTTTTGTGGGTAAGACTGGACAGTAATGTAAACTCTGTTCTGGCAGCATGCTTTCCTAATTTATGAGAACATCAAGGAGAAATTCTAACATAACCATGCCCTGATAATACACCTCCTCTTGCTCTTGGCCATCCTGTCTGCTGTTAGAGCTGTGTGTGCTGGGAGGCAGTGAAGAGCTCTGGGAATTCCAGAGAAATCCCAGATCAGATAGCTCTCCCCTGGGACATGCGTGATGCGTAGGATGCACAGTTTATCTTCTGGACTTGTGTATCCTGTTCCTGTACTCTGACAGTCCTGATTTCTTTTTTAACTTGCCCTCTCTGATGTCTAGTTTTGTAGCAGCTGTGTTACAGAATGGCACAGGAAAGTGTAAATTAATAGTCCCTACACTAAGGAACTAATCTGCAGTCTGTAAGGGCCAAAGGATGCTTCCTTTCTTGTTCCAGAGGGTGTAAAGCCTGTGGCAGGGTATCAGTCATTTGATGTAAAGCCTGCAGCCAAAAATGGACACTAAGTAGAACTCATGCCATGGATGGAAGTTACAAACTGAGTTTTCTTGGATTTATTCACCCTGTGGGTCAGTCTGCAGTGGATGTGAGGACTCGGGTGGTGCTTCAGCCTCAGGGCATGTGGGGAATCAAGTTGAGTTGCTTTCAGTCAGCATGTAGTATATGTGCCACCTCTACTTGTCCTTCAGGTTTACTGGAATCCAGGCAAATGCTTCCATGCTCTTAGAAGAGGACAGACAGATGCACAATATGATCAAATATAAACCTTGTTTTCATAGGAATCCAGGCAGGGAAAGTAGCAGTCAAACATAAATGCATATGTCCATTGGATTGCTCTTGCTTGATCAAGCATCCCAGTGTCTGTGGGATTGCAGAGAGAAATGTCCGCTGAGGGTAGCATGAGTAATGGCCCTCGCACCTTTTTCTAGTAATAATATACGATATTGATTGTATTTGCTTGAATGCTCAAAACTTGTGTGTTTTGCCTGACCGCTATACCCGGCCTGGCCCCTGGAGGGCACCAACAGCCAACGTTACATCTTGTTCGCTTGCCTCATAGCTATTACCGACTGACAGAGAGCACTAGGAAGATGGCAAATATAATGCCACGTAGAGATTAAAGTGAACTTGCTTTGCCTTGCATAATTTAGAAATTCAAAAGACCAATTTCTTAGTGTAATTGAAACCTGCTACATTTCAGGCTTATTCATTGAATCAGTATTTCCAGTTAGAATTCAAATTAATCTTTCTACCTTTAAACAAGATAACGATGGTGTAGTTATATTTATTCAGCCTTTTAACAATCAGGTTCGGTGTAGCTGCATATGATTAACTACGCATACACAATTGCAGAGGGTTAGTTTGGGCATGACTTGAGTCAGAAGGGAAATTCATCTCTTGAGACTGAAAATCTGAACCAACACTTCAATACTCAGCCTGATGCTTGAGTCCCTCTGGAAGGCAAAAGTAAAAACAAAGAGGAGAAAGGCAAAACAACCGGCCCAGCATAAGAACCATGTTGGCTTGTGTATACTTCCCTCTGGATTTCTTTATTTAGCCTGGAGTCATCTTGCTTTAAAGTTGCATTAACTTTAAAGTAACTTTACTGAATTACTTCCAGCACCTGTCAAAAAGAGACATGACATCTGAGTGTGTTTGTGGAGCACATCTGTGCATCTGGATTCTGTGTGGGGCGCTCAGATGGAAACACAAGTTTGAGGTTTGTGCATGGAAACATTCAGCTGGAGCACACAGTGCTCTGCATCCCAGGCATCTGATGTAGTGGGTATGATGGTAAAAATCCCTAATTCTGTGAAATAGCAATAGATGGATTTTGAGAGCTCACCTCTACAAAGGGAAGGCTTAGGGATCATTTGATTGGTATCACCCTAAGTTCAGGTACCTGAAACTTTGTGTGGACTCAGTTGGTCTTTGGAGGGGCTTTGGCTGATTCTTCTAGTTATAGATTGTGTAATTAGGCAGAGCTCCTGAAGTCCAGGAGAATTTAACTGGACCCAGAAAAAATGATCAAGCTTTGGTAATAGATGGTTTTTCTGTCTTACTAGTACATGGCCCAGTGGCCAAATGCCAAAAAATGACACCTCTGCAGAGAGCGAAACAAGGGAGCAGCTGATAGAGGTTTTGGTGGAGTGTGCATGACTAACAATGTCCAAATGGACATCAGATACCTTCATGAAAGCTTAGCTTTAATTCCAAGATTAATTAAGAGAAACCCATTCTTCCCTGTGTTATACAGGAGGTCAATATGAAGAATGTGATATATTTTTAATGCGTCACTATCAAAGGGAATTTTGGCAAGGTCACATCAGGCAGGTTTGAGGGCAGGCTGCTGCAGGGAAGCAGATGACTCATAGGATGGTTCATCTGGCAATGGCCTTTTTGCAGAATGTGAGGTGTTTCAGGGGATTTTTGATTCTTATTACTGGGAATGGCAGGAAGTGAAAAGATTCTCAGTTGGAATAGTTGATGCCCAAAGTAGCACAGCTCAACTGCAGTGGGCTTGTGCTCTCTGACAGAGTGCCTGTAATCTGTGTGAGCTGATGGTCTTTCATTGCTGGTGAGGTTAAGTTGTGTTTCCTTGCATTTGCAGTAGTCTAAGACTGTGCATGTAGGCAGCTGGTGCACAGTAACTGCTTAAGCTGGGCTTACTTGATTTGTATGTGAGCATGAGGTTGCATACACAAGGCACCCTTCAAAATGAATGGTATTAATTGCTAGTTGTTATAGCATCATGAGCAACAGCCGTACAGATAACCTGAGGTGGGGTCGTAGGTGAGTGTTTTGGTCGTGCTGTCACAACTTCTGAGCTGAATCTGGACTGCCAGCTGGCTTCTGCCACCCAGGCAAAAGGCAGTTTTTTCTAACAGGCTTCTGCTTTGTGCCCTGTCAAGCAGTCTATGGCTCATGCTTAGTTAACTGAAACTTGCATTCTCACTTGTGCAAAAAGTGAATATTCAATTTTACATGCGTTTCTATTTAAACACCAATTTAAACACTCTAAAGAAGATTCAAGTACTACTTCGTTGGCTGTTGTCCTAATTGTCCTCCCTGTCATTCATTTACAGGTCTGGGCTGAGTTACCTCTGCATCCAGCAGCAAGCACAAGCCAGGATGGCATGTAGATTGCTTTCATTTGCACTGAGGACTCTCTTTGGCTCTCTGAATAAGAAAGCATCTTTACTCCCTGCCTGTAACGAGCGGAGAGCTCCTGGTTTCCAGCTCTGAAGTGCATCTGTGAAATTGGCCAGCAGGATCAGAGCTGAGCCTACAAGGTAAGTGTGAGCAAGTTTATAATGAAGTCATTACGTTTATGTTAAGTTGTTTTTTGTTCAGCAGCTCAAATTGGACCACGGGCTTGATATTTCAAGTAGTAACGTTACTCTGCTGTTGAAATACATGGTGATATTGGGTGAGACTCGCAAGTTCTTCCCTGTCTTCATTGTGGGCCATGAGGCTATCTGTGTTTTGGGTATGAGAAGAGACAGGGATAGAATTTGCTTGGGCAACCCCACAAGCAGTCCTCATGCTACTCAAAACTTGTAGGGACTAAGTAGGTAGTCACCTATCTCTAACCTATCCCCTTAATTACTTCACTGTGCCCAGAATAAACTGGAAAGAGATGAGTTTGTGTCCTAATGCACTTTTTTGAAAGACTAGCAATTGAGCTTGCTGTGTGAAATCCTCCCCTTGAGTTACTAAGAGGTTTTATTCTGGATAGCATCCTGCATATGTTTTTCAGTCACAGCCGGGAATAATTCCGGGGAAGCTGCTTTGCTCTGTTGCCTAATTAATAATACATCACTTTAAAAAAAAAATAAAAAAAAAATCAATGCATATTTAACTGATAAGCTAAAGTAGCTTCAAAAGCACTGTTTCAGTCCATGAGCTGCATAATACAGTGCTGTGTGTCTCTCAAAATCCTAACTAGAATAAAACTTCGGATGTGTGAGTTTGCATTATGCTTCTGAAGTAGCTGGATGGTTTAATGTGTTGACTTTTCCTGACTTCCCCCCCTGCCCTTGGAGGGAAAGGATGGAAAATACAAAGCACAGTAGCTTAGCGAGCTAAGTGAGCTCGTGAAGGTAAAAACCTCCTTCTGAAAGGGATTTGTAACTAAGATGAAAGCTGCAGCAGCAAGGTGAAATTGTAAAGCCATTACCCAGCATTACCTCTTCCTCAACCAGCTGTTAGTCAACAAGTTGATTTGGAAAGCAGCTTATGTGACCATCCCCTTCTGCTGAGGAACGCAGGGTAAAACAAGGTGTAAAACTAGGATTTGGGAAAGGATTGTATCTACTGCTGTCATTGTCACTGGCCAATGCTTTTCACTGTGTTCTTTCTCATAATGAGATAAGAACTGAGCTTTCAGCGTGAACTTTTGCCATGATCACTGCAGCTGGTTGTAGTGAAAGCTGCTGACACCTTTATCTGTAATACTAAGGGAAAAGAAAAGTTCATTATTGCAAAGACCAAATAATTGTGTAAAGCCAGGTTGCACGTTGTTTTTTAATTCACTCATGGCAGGTATGTGTCACCAACACAGACTTTGGGAGAGTGAATGACATGGGTGCAGAGTCCTAATGTTAGCATCCCCTGTGAGCAGTTTCCTGTTGTTTCTGTAGTTGTTGTGGGATATTTTGTGTGTGTGGTTTTGATTTTTGGTTTGGTTGGGATTTTGTGTTTGGTTGTTGGGGTTTGTTTGTTTTTGTTTTTGTGTGGGTTTTTTTTTTTTGTTTTGTTTGGTTTGGTTTTGTGTTTTGTTGTTTTTTTGGGTTTGTTTTTTTTTTGACAGATCTGCTTTTTGCCCCTTACTGAGTCAGGGAAAGGAAAAATCTTTAGGTTTGTTTTCCTCTGGAATCATGTTTTCAAATTCAGAAGCTTCCTTGATTTCTAGAAGCCTTTTGCAGAGCTGATGGAAAGGCTCTGCTTGTTTGCCTGCCTCTGCTGTGCTGCAGCCTCTTGCTTCTGCTCTTACTCCCTGCCTGTCCAACTGGCACTCTGTGTCTGTCTCCCAGCCTCTTGTTCCAAAGAGGTATGCCCCCAAACTCCCAGGGCACAGGGGATGTTCTGTGTTCTCTGTTTTTTCACATAGATCAAGGAATAGCAACAAACAGCTGTCTTCTCTGATACTCAAGAGTGTACTTCAGGAGATAGCTGTGAACAGGCGAGCAATACCAGGCACTACTTGTGGCAAAGTGGCATTAGGGATTCAAGGTTTGGGCTATGATGAGATCAAAATATGCATCTTGCAACACCAGCAAAGATTGTTTTCATGAAAGCTGTTGCTTTAAGTTATTTTGCATGGCGTCTATATGAGTGGCCTGTGTGATCAAAACATATTGCATTGTAAATAGGCTCACAGAGAGACTGAGCAATGCCAAGTGAGAGGAGCTCAGAGCCAGCACCTAATCCTAACCCACAGCAGGACTGTGCAGGGCATGATGCAGGCAGCTTTTCATCTTCTGGTCTTCAATCATAAGCTTTGAGAGCCTGTAGACAGTTCAGCTCTGTTATATTTTTGCTTGAGGGCAGAGGTAGCAGAGATGTAACTGCATGCCACTCAAGATACAGAAATCTCATGTGGTGCCATATACACCTCTGGAGCAGAAGGACTGCTTTGATTTGGGTGTACGTGAAGTGCTCTCATGGGCTATAGTAATGCAAGTCAATTCTAGCCTCAGTTAACAAACAAAACTCACTCGTCCTGAGGATGTCCAGAAAGGAATATATTACAGTCACAGAGGCCATTGATTCACCCATCTCTTCCCAGTGTCTGACAGATTTAAGAGAGTTCAGATTGTGGATGTTCAGAAGCACAGGTGGTCAGTGTATACACAGGACAAGAATCATTAGGAGGATAGATTCTTTAAAGTTATTGCCAGTGTTTTCTAGAATACTTTTCTTGGACAAATGACTTCTACAAGCAGAGATAATCTTTATTTAAAAGATCCTAAATCTTCCTGTTGCTGTGAGCCAGATCTCAACAATGCTGAAGAGTCTGTTTTTCAGTAATCTGGTTCATGGGAGCCTCCTGGCTGCATTAAAGGTGTGAATAACTTACTCAGCCAGGAAATTAATTGATCCTTATGGGTCCCTTCCAGCTCGAGATATTCTATGATTCTATATTAAGCAAGAATGATTTGGGAGCCTTGCCAGTAAATGACTTGGAGGAGATCTTGCATTTAAATTCTCCAAAATGGTGTTTAAACTCTTTATTTGTTTCCCCAATATCTCCCAGGTTGGGTATCAAGCTGTGTTAGTTAAACCTTTATCACTTCAGCAAAAATTAAGTCTTTCAAGGGGACAACTTTAAAGATCCCTGTATTTCAAGGGTGCTTTTAACAGTTATAACTTTGCTGAAATACTCCTTAGCACAATTGCAACACAGTTAATCTGCCACCTTTCAGAACTGGCTTCCAAGCTGACTAATGGAAATTACCTCAACTTCTGTGTATGTTCCCAGCTAACTGAAGATGGTGATTGCAACAGCAGGGAAACCAATAGCTCTGTGCTACCTGAAAATTAGGTTTATCTTGTACCAGCTGTGAGTTCCTAAAGTATCTCTGAAACAGCATTTTCAATTATCAAATCCAGTTCCTGATTTTGTGAGCAACTGTGTAACAGAATTGTAGTGAAATAATCTGGAAGGACATCAGAGAGGTCATGTAATTCATCCATCAGCCCCAAGGCTGGATCAACTGTATATTAATCCTGACAAATATTTATTCAATGTGTTCTGAAAGATCTCCAATGGTAGGGAAATGCTCGGCTAATCTATTCTGCCTCCTCATCTCTGCCATTAGAAAGGTTTTACTGAAGTTTACCCTGAATTGTTCTTGTAATTAGTCAAGGAAACTGAGTAACTTGTCTTGTATGCCCCAGATATAGGAAAAAGATTCTATTCTTCTCTGTCTCTGAAGACTTTGAGGTACCCCATTGAGTTGCCTTCTTTTTAGGGTTCACAACCCTTAATGTTTTTAATCTTCTTCCAGGTTATGCGTTGCAGATCTGTGATTAGCCTCATTGCACTCCTTTTACTCTCTCCAGTCAGTCTCTACCTCTCTTGATCTAGAGTATGTTTTTCTAGTGCCTAAAATAGCATCCATCACCTGCTTTTGACTCAGTAAGAGTGTTTGAAATATGTTTGCTATCAAGCTTAAAATAAACAAGTACTATGACTTAAATATTACTTCCTCTAACTGGGAGATTGGTCTTCCACAGTAACGGAAATCCTGGATAAAATTAAACCTAATACTAAATATTAGTTTGAAAATGAATGTGCATTTGGAGATGAAATTGGAATTCTAACCCAGGCTTTAGCAATATCCAGTCACAGTACTTTGCTACAGTGATTTGCACCCAAACAACTCCAATGACATTTCCCTACCCCCTTCATCTGCTCTTCTGTCAGTACCCAGCGTTTCAGTTGTGATGGCTATTTGTGTGTGCTTCAATTCTTTGTAACAAATTCTAGAGCGCACAGCCAGTGTGCAAGCACTTTCGCGTTGTGGAAGATACTAATTCATACACACTCTATGGTATGACAACTTATTTCCTGAGAAATTACATTTGTTGCTGATTTTGCCTCATGAAACTTCTGCAGAGTCTTTTTTTTCTCCTCCTGCAATTAAAGCCTGCATCTTAGTTACTGCCTTTTGTTTCCTTTGAACTCATCAGGGGAAGAATATAATCAGATAATATTTGAAATTACGATCTTGGCTAAGAGAAAACATAAAAATATGAGGTAGTCATCACCTTAGATTAGCATTTCAACGCTGATAAGTAGACAGGCCAAATAATCTGCACTCATTTCTGAGCAACAATTTAGGATCCTGGGGAATCGGATACCGCCCTAAGCAGCTTTGAGGAATATAAGACTCAGTTAATCAAGGTGGGAGAATAAAGCTGCAACAGGAGAAGCTGGAGCGATTTACCAGTCACTCACAGCCAAGGAATGCGTCTATTCTTCATCCTGCTAGGAAATTAGGGGTGTGCAGAGATAGAAATAGCAATGATTACATGGAGGTAAAATTTGGGATTAAAGGACACCATTTGATCCCTTAAAGCCGGTTCAGAAGGCTCCACAAACCTCTGGCTCTCCCCTGGTAAGCCTCGCCACATGCAGTATGGGCACAGTAACAAACGCCAGGCCTTCAGCACAAAAGTGGAAAAAATTGTGATGTGCCAGAGGGAAAGTAAGAGATAGGAAGTTCTTCCTGATGGCTTGAACTACTGAATTAGCAGCAAATTTCTTAGCTAAAAAAAGTCCAGCTGGTGCTAAGGAACAGGTTGCTTTCCCAATTTCAAAGCCTCCACCAGGATGTCCAGGGAGGATAATTCCTTCTATGAGTAGTCCTTTCAACTCCTGAGTATGAGAGTGAGATGGACTAGGCGAGCTCCTGATAGAGACTCTGGGGGTTTTTTTGTCTCCCAAAAAAATGTTTAACAGTTTGGGCTTAAGGTGAGAGAATACCTTTTTGAAAGGTTTTTATGGCAATTGCTTCTGTAATAGGGCCAGAGATAAACCTTTCTGTGCTGTGGCTGCAGAAAGAATTGACCATGTGAGTTATAGCAGAAGGAAATTTATTTTATTACCTAAGCCATGGTCATTTTCTCAGAAACTTTGTTCTTCAGGACACATGCCGAGGGCCTTTTCCTAGAAGAGGTTTTCACTTCCAGGCACAGCTTCCTCTTGGCAAATCCCTCCTGTTGTAGGCTTGTTGTGATGGAGGGACAGTGGGGTTTAATTAAATGGGTTACGAAGATGTGTGTTGCACCAAAGCAGACAAGGGAGAGGCAATTTGGAGGGTAACTCTGGGCTTAAAGTCTTGTGTTGATTCCCCTGCTTTGAACATGTGCACAGACATGAAGGTGCTGAAATCAGTTAAGTTCTGGCTAAGTTTTGTAGCAGTGAAACTTCCAAAATTGCTTCATCTTTATGCAAGCTGGCTTTCTGAAGTGTTGGCACTCTGTGACATTCTGAGCACTGGGCTAAATTCAGCAGGGTTTTTTCATGTTGAAGTGGAGCTACAATGATTTCTGAGGTCTGTGGCTTGTTTCAATTACTTACTCTGCAAAAAGATTTTTATAAATCCTCCTTTCCCTTTCATATTATTAACTTTCTCGTCAAACTTTTATTTAAACCACAGAGACAAAGATGAATCTTTTCTTTATAGCTCTGGAAAGCTAGATTTACTTCTTTGACATGTGATTGAAAGCTAATCTGTCTCCTTTTTATTGGCTTTTGGTAAAGCATGTATTTCTTTGTTTCCCTTTTTCATTCTGTATTGTCTTGTGAAAATATGTAACTGTACTTCAGGCTGTAAAAAATTATCCTCCTACAGGAAAGAAAGAAATGACAGCCCTTAATCCAATACGGAGAAGGTTTATGTCTTTAATTAGCATCTTGGATTGTATTCCTGTATGATTCAGAGTGAACTAAGAGCGATAATAAAGGTCCTGTGGTCACCTCTGACCTTGCAGAGAAGAATGCTAAAGCTAGAAAGCTTTTTTGGCTCAACATCAGTGACAACTACTTGAATTTGTCTGTCTTTGCAGCTAACTTTTTGCCATAAAAAGCATGTAGAGAGCTCCCACTGCAGTTAACTTGCTTGGCCAAGGGCATGGTTTGGCTTGAGGGCTGTAACTCCAAAGACTGATATTTAAAATAGTGTTGGATTCTGCTTTATAATTAGCCCTTTCAGTGCTCTAATCCTGGAGCGTACGTTTCCAACCCCCCTGCAAGGGTAATTTACTGTTGTTTTTTAATGCACTTGAGGACATAATATGGCTTTTGTGTTATGCCACAGGTTTTAAGCTAATATTATTTATAGAGGTTAATTTTTTGCCTTACTCAAGCAGATGATCTTGTGGTCATAGAATCATAGAATGGTTTGGGTTGGAAAGGACCTTAAGATCATTTAGTTCCATCCCCTGTGCCATAAGCAGGGACACCTCACACTAGACCATGTCGGTCAAGGCTCTGTCCAGCCTGGCCTTGGAACACTGCCAGGGATGGGACATTTACCACTTCTTAAGGTAACCTGTTCCAGTGCCTCACCACCCTCACTGTAAAGAACTTCTTCCTTACATCTAACCTGAACTTTCCCTGTTTAAGTTTAAACCTATTACTTCTTGATCATCTGTAGTATTATATTAGGTTGAGAAAATTTTGCCCCATATATATGTCATTCTTCCTGGCTTCTGAAGAGCTGAATGAGCATGAGGGTTATATCCAGGAATATTGATTGTGGGACTGATTTTGATAGAGGGTGCTGACTCACAGCAGGGACCCAAAATTGATCTGTGTTTCCTGATGTGAGAAGCATCTCTGGTGTCTCTAGCAAGCTCCTGACCCTCTATAGCAGGGCCAGCACTTCAAAGACATGTTGCCAGACTTAATGTATAGCTATTTACAATGTGTTTGCAGAGTTGCAGGTAGGGAGCACCAATAAAATCCTCACACTTTCTACGTGCACTGGTTAAATTTATGAAGGCGTTTTGCTACATTTTCTATTCAATGGCTTTCATTACACCAGAGTGTAAATAAGTACTATAGCCACTTTTTGCTTGTCTTCAGGATGAAATACCGTTTCACTGGCATGTAAGGGGAGGTTCAGGTGCCTGATAGAGCAGTGCAGTGTGTAGCTAATATTCACTGTTGCTCTATTGCTGAATGTGTGGAACTGCATTAAAACCAACAGAATTGTAAACAAAGTCGACCAAATGCTGCTAAAATTAGCAGCTGTTCAACCTACCAGTTAGTGATAGAAAAATCTTCAGAAGACCTGTGTTTCACAGGCTTTTGAATGTGGTTGTGGAGTTCTGTACTTCCTGTTTTGGGGCTGAAAACATATGGGTGCATAATTTCAGTGATGCACCTGTTCATTCTTTAGGTGTACGTTGTTCTGGTATTACTTAGATTTAATAATGTGGTCCTGATGTCCATTAAATATGTGCTGGTTTTTATATGGACTTTTAAAAATAGTTCTAAATGGCAAAGTAATAATGTTTATTTAGCACTTTCACCTTATTTATGAAATCATAATGTATTTTGGTACCTTTGTTAGTGCTGTTTACTTGCAAAACTGTATTTCACCTCTTGCACAAACAGTCCACCTACAGATCTCAACCAGGTCTTGACCAAAAAACCCCCAAAGCCCCTGTTTAAACTAGGCATGTTGATGTGGAAAGTATCTAAGTACTACAGTAATGTCCATCCTGAAATCAAATGGCTAGATAACATAACCTTGAGGAGCTGAAAAATATATCAGAGCACAGATGCTCATTTCTGAATGAAATGTTGGATTTAGAAAGCAGTTATGACAAAGTTCAGCATCCAAGGTTAATTCATGAATGTTGAGGCAGTCGTGGGGTATGTGGAAATTTTAGCCTTGTGAAACGGAAGGCTAAGGAAATAAAGCAAAGAGGGAAACTGGTCAGAAATGGATGACAGAAGAACATAAATATTAACCAATAAAAAGGAATGTATGTGGATTAAAGCTACAAAGGGAATTCAGCATTTTACTGGTTTAAAAGCCCAACAAAACAAATTATTTTCTGCACTCCTTATCTAGCTGTGGAATAGCAGTGACCATCCACATACTTTAGGTAGGCCAAGTGTTAATTTGTGCTCTGCCTGCCCTCAGATTACCACCAAAAATGAAAAAATGCTTGTGGAAGAAATTCCCTGATTAAAAACCTGGTCCTCCCTCAGAATGATGCCAAAAATCACTTGGTGATGCATTGGGAGCATACTAAGGGCAAAAATACCTGTATTTGTTGTGATGTAAGGGTACACATTTGTGTGTTAATGAATGTATTATAGGGGTCACACCCAGAAGTTGATGTGGTTAGTACTCATGGGCTTTGCAGAAAGGTTGAAGTGATGTGGGTAGTGATTTGAGGACATGAGTTCATTCCTGTTTTCCTTAAGGCCACTAACATGATACGAGCTTTGCTGCTTCTAAGCTGCTCACATACCTATTTTCTTATGTCTGTGCCCGTCTTGCTGGCACTGCTTAATGCCTCTGCGTAAAGGAGCACAAAGTTAGTAAAATCTTCGGTGTTATTTGTCAGAATGGATCATTTGGGTTATTTTAATTAATTTGTGGCCTAGGATTCAACAATGCCAAGTGCTACATAAAGGCACAACCCTAAGTATAAGAAAAAGCAACAGGTAGTATCGATTTGGGACAGGAAAACTAAAAACGAGGGCAATAATTGGAGTGATGATGAAATTTCAGCATCCTAAATATCACTTTCTCTACACAGAAGAGGTTGGTTGGTTGGTTGGTTTTTATGGCAGTTGTTGAAATGGCAGAAGTTTTTTTATGGTAGAAGTTGAAATAAAGTTGGTACTTTGGAATCTGTTAATTAAGAGATGGTGGTTGATGGGTTCATGGGACAAAGGTGACCTGAGGACTGGCTAAAGCATTGCACGTTAGGGACTGACCATCAAAGGCCTTGAAAATTGCCTCCATTGGCAGATGGTGTTTCGGAAGAGGGTTTGCTTCAGCTTAGGTTTATCTGCTTTTATAAGAGGGGGAACTCTTATCTCGATGGCACACGTTACTTGAGCAATATGTGGGTGGGCAAACTGTAAATCCTTGGGTTCAGCAAGGAAAGGCTTTACTGTAATTCTTATGAATTAGGGGGGATAATGCCTACTGATTACTGAGGCTCAGTGGCAGTCAGTTATATTGATAGGTGAAAACAATTTTTTACTGACTAACCTCTGTCCTTCTGTATAGTGGTGCAGTGCACTGAAGTCAGATCACCAGCACATTGAGAAATACAACTGGAATTGCCTTGGCTTTCTGATGCAATGGCTTTTTTTTTTTCTTTTTCTTTTTCTTTTCTTTTTTTTGCTAGCAAAGATTAATATATATATTAAAAAAAAAGGTTGACTAGGAAGAGTAAATAAAGAAAGTGAATGCATCCAGATATAGCAAGTCTTTGATCATAGATTACAAAGATTACTCTTTACATTTATATGCACTGAAATAATGATGTCTTTGAAGAGTTTGTAACGCAAAAGTCTGTGTACATTACAAAATAAAAAGAATAGAGAAGGGTAAAGTATTGAGAAAGGGAAAGATAAGACTTCGTGCATCGTTAATGAAAGATGACTAATAGACAAAAGAAGAATTTCACTGCATAGAATGACAACTTTGATTCTTTCTATTACTGATTTGTTTGCATAACACAGTACAAGGATTTAACGAGGACAAAAGCACAAAACTACTCTGTGTATCACAAAGCATGAGGAAATGGTGGCAACTGTTTCCAATGTGAAAAGGAGCCAAGAACAACCTATTAAATTGTGATTCATATAAACCGGACCATGAATCGGAGCAGAAATCAGATTGTGCTGCAGGAAAGCGAGTAAAGCAAGTGGCTGTGGTGGGCCCTGCTGTAGGGTTGTTTTCCCAGTGGGAAGGGCAAAGGGCAGGCTGGTTTAGTGTGTTTGCTGGCATGGGCTGCCTGAGGGTTGTGAGATCCAGGTATGTGCCAGGAGGGTGTCTGCTGGCAGAAGGTGCGTTGGAGAGGGGGAGCTCGTGTGCCTTGTTTCTAGGAAAACCCTGATGTGCAGCACTGTGGTGCTTCAGGGCTGCTGCCAGACCCAGGGCTCATATGGTAATGCTCCAAGAGCAGCCTTTTCCTTATTCCCGCAGTTCTGCGTTCCCTGCCAGAAATTTTCTAGACATAGTTATCTATGCTTATTTTTCTGCTTCCTTTAGTACTGTCAAAAGTAACACATACAAAAGCAGAAGGCCTGCCACTTGCTTTTATTATTCAGTATATTCCCAACCCACTGTTTCAGTTGTCTTACATGTTACTACATTGCAGAGATCGTGCCCAGATGATTATTTAGCAGTGGTTGTGGGCTCCTCTACCTTGTATGATGTGCTACCTTTAGAAATATATTTACTTTTCAGTTGTTTCACAACAAATATTTTCCTGTCTCTTGGGCAACTTTGTAAAAGATGATTTGATGAATTTTGCTGCCTGTTTATTGCCACCTCTAATCTCTTCTCTGAGGAGCTTTACTGCTTCTGTTTGAGCCAGGCAATGGGGGAAGGAAATCTCACTTTTAATCTGTAGACTATGAATCATGGGTGGAATCAATAGAATTTAATCCAAAACTTCTGCTGAAGGTTTTAAGGAGTCTATAAAACACATATAGCATGCAAAAACAGGCACCAAGACCCCTCTGACTGCCTGAGATATGAAGTGGGCTAAGTTGCCAGCTCCATCCGAGACAGTAGCTTCTCCAAGCCAGTGCTGAGTAGAGGCTCAGATGAATTCTGGTCCACTTCTCCAGCTCGCACAAGACCGGAGAGCGCTCCATCAGGGTCAAGTAACATGGGGGTCTGTGTAAGTAGCTTTGCACCAATTAATCTGTCGTTTCCTTATAGCAAAGGAGAAGGTGGGGAAGAGAATGGTTGTTCTTGCACAGGGTATTCTGGTCTGGTAGATGCCTGTGGGGACTGAAAGCATCATTGTTAGGGTGTCGTTACCTCACAATGTAGGCTAGTATCAGGCAGCTGACTGCTCTACATTCTCTTAGGAGATACTGTGTCTGGTTGTAGCTTTGAGTAATCATCAGAGGGCTCAAATTTCCAGAATATGGAGTTCACAGCGTAACAAATGAGTAGCCTTAATAACTACTTTCTGCTTTTAATACATAGCACCTGGAAGTGTAAGTCCATAGTAATGTGAGCTATTCTATATAGCTGTTAGGAGATTTAGGAATACATATGGCTAAGCTGTAGGCACTGAATTAAAGGAGTTGTGAAATGCCATCTGCCTGCTTGTATTGTGTATTCTAAACCGGCAAGCAGCTTGTACTTGGCTTTGCTGAGGTTTTTATCTCATTGTTTGTGAGTCTTTTTTCTTCTTCAATAGTTTTATTATTTTTAACTTCATCTCCAAGCTTTGCTCTCAGCATTAGTCTTGGTTGTATCTAAAAGCAAGCATTAAAGGTGTGTGGACAAGATACTGCCTTTCTATTCCTTCCATTGTACTTTAAGGTACGTGTTTTGAAATTGTTTTTAAATACAGTCTGTGACAAAAGTTTTGCTGTAAAACATGAATGAAAAATAGTATCTTTTGTACAGAAACTTTTCCAAGTTGCATAAAAATCATACAACTGTGCTGCACTGCATCAGCACATATGTTTTGTGAATTAAAAAGTATACTTTCTGTGATGATCTCCCATCTGCTGCTACCTCTGATAAATTGAATGCTGGCTCCTGAATACTGAAACACTTAACTCTGGCATGTGCTTGACAAGTAGGTCTTGTAGGCTGACCCTCTTGTGGATGACTACTGATGAAATATGGAAGTGATAGGAGGTTTGG
This sequence comes from Nestor notabilis, assembly GCF_000696875.1. Lineage (NCBI taxonomy): Eukaryota > Metazoa > Chordata > Aves > Psittaciformes > Psittacidae > Nestor > Nestor notabilis. The sequence goes on from NW_009919116.1 coordinate 81,575, forward strand.
GAAAGTTAACTAAGGGAAAGGAAACATGGTTTATTTTAGATTTAAAAAAACAAGCCCACAAACCCTCCCACTTTTTCTGTTAGCATATTAATAATGTTTCTCCTGTATTAATTTATTTTAAAGTGAATTTTATAGTAGCCTTATAGGTAAATGATAAAGTTGCCATTGAATCACTGCAGAGATACTGCACACAGCTGAGGGTGATCTGCTCCCCACTGGTTTTATGGGTGCGTGGTTCAGCTCCTGGCACTGGGCTAAAAGGAGGCAAAGATGAACTGACAAATCCCTGGAGAGCAGACTGGAACTAATCCCATTTCTGGGGAAACACTGTGATGTTGGTGTATAACCCAGCACATGGGAGACACCTTGGTGCTGGCAGGAGCTGGCTCCATCCTGTCAGGTTTGTGAATCCATAGAAGCAGATTGGGATAGGTTATGCACAGGGGTGAGTTGTATTTATTTTGAGACAAAGCCTTACTTCAGTTTCCCATTTCTGTCATAAGAAGTAGTTCCAAGTACAGGGGAAAACATAATGTAATTTTAAAAAAGTTATTTTTTTTAATATACAGCTTTATTTTGGGTTTTTCTTTTTTTAAACTCATCCTTCTTCCTTAAAATTGCTAGATTGTTTGATTCCCTTAGCCTAATCCCAATTTGCAGAAGCCCCATTGCTGCCTTCGTTTTAAGGCAATTTTGTCTCGGTAAATCTGGAATAATTCCACAAGAATTCTACAGAAGTCAAACATGACTCTCATTTTGGAATGTTAAACAGCTTCTGCTTTGGGTTTTGGTTTGGCCAAAGTAATGAAATAAACAATTTCAAGTATTTCAGTGATGGCAGAGGAGCAGCTCCAGTATTTCTCTCACTGGGATGTGGAGTGTTCTGGGGAGATTGGTGCTTCCATTCTGGGCAATGCTTCAGCCAAGAACAGCGACTGTCTTAAAATGCCTCTGACCTATGATGGCAGAGAAAATCCACTGATATTCTTCACTTCTAAAAGCTGAGTGGTTCACCCCTACAAATATACTTAAGGATTGGAAATGACAGTGCACAGGACACAGCTGGATCAAGCCTGTGATTTCATTTTGTCTCTCTTTCCTTGCTTCTCCATTGTCATGCACTTTTGCAGTCATTTAATACCTTGTCAACTGATTGTAAAGTGATTGCAAAATAGAACAAGCAGGTGGTTCAGATGGTACTTTGTGCTGATTTTAAACTCTCTTCTTGTAGCTGCAAATGAACAAAGTACAAAGCAGAGCTGAATCAGGGCCCCAATCATGTATTTTATTAGAGGAGTTTATTTTTAATGTGTATCTAAAGAAAAATATTTATGTATTGTAGTATCACTGAAAATCCCTATAGTGCAATGAACAGCAGAGTAACTAATTCAGGAAGGTTCAGAGTATTTAAGACATTCCCATGATTGTTCTGTAGCATTTTTTTCTCTCCTTAAAATGCCACCCAAAAGTGCGTCCACGGGGTCCATGCTGACCTCCAAATCTGAGCAAACATGAGTGAAATGTAATGCCAGTGGAAAAGAACATGAGGAAAGCAATTTTCCTCTAAAATATTCCATTTGATGGGCACAAAAGAGGTGAATTAGTACCTCAAGATGTACTGTATATCATCACAAACACATGGATTGTTTTCTTGCTGCCTGGAGATGGTGTTTTGAAAGCTGTAGCTGAAAATAGCTTAGGGCAAAGCCATAGAAGTTGCTAATTCCAGTGGGGTTGGTTGTGGGTTTTTGGGGTGGGTTTTTTTGTGTGTTTTTGTTGTTTGCTTGTTTGGTTTTTTTTAAGTAATTATAATTGGCAGGATTAACCAGAGAATAAAAAGGTTCCCTTTAAACTTTCAACTCTTATTAAGTGAAAATCATCCAAGTAAAGAAATCCCTATGAACAAGTGTTGTCCTGTCTATGTCAATATCTCCAAATGTGTTATTGTCTATAGCTATTTGACTGGAAATGTATACAGAAGCAGTGGAGTGCTGGATACACAAAATTACTTTGCCTTCAGCAGCCCTAAGATCAGTAGACAGAAAATAGCCATTTGGGAAGTACAGATAAGGTGAAAATATTGAACATCTGTGGTAAATCGGTACCAATGGAACTGAAACAGTAGAAAAGCTCTACAATACCTTTCCTGAAATTATGATGGTAGCTTAGGGCAAGCATATAGCTTAAGGGAAATTCATCTAAGATTTTAATCCTCTGCAGCCAACAATAAAACCATGCGTTTTGTGTGCTTTAAAGGAGTAACTTTAAGAAAGATATCTTCCTAATAGACTTATCTTACCATGTGATAAGCGTGCAGAGGAAACAAAGGCTGTAACTCAAGCAGCATGGGAGCGCAGATTATTACCTTTCAAAACTAGGCTATCTCTACTGTAGAGTTCCTGTTGATGCAGCTCTCTGGTGCAGGTACTGTATATGCTACCAAATGTTACCTCTTTATCACATCTTTCATGGCTTTGTCCATGCAGTTTGAAAAGATGACAAATTTTCTTTTCATACGGTTATAACTACATCAGTGGTCTTGTCAATACAGCATGTTAGCTGTGCTTATGGGTATCTGGTTTTTCTCCATGAGGCAATAGAGGATGCAACTGCCTTGTAGAGCTCGGTAGTGAAGGTTAAGCCCTAGGTACCACTGGCACATGGTATTGGGGTCAACTACAATAAGCATATTTGATGGGCTGTGTATCTTACAGAAGGTACCTACGTAGTATTTGTGTTATTCCAGCAAAGCTAGGCAACTGAGCAGTACCTAAATAAACTCAAAAGCTTGTGACAAGTAGCCAGTCTTTGTATGTGAATATGCCTGGTATGGTTTTTGGATGATCAGAAGTGCTGCTGAAGCTGAGGTGTGAAACGTATTTCACTGACTTGGGGAGAATTTCAAATATGACTTATAAAAAATAAAGAAGTCCTATTAGAGAGAAGGCAGTGCTTCTTCCTAATAGAACCGCCTGGATAATCCATCGTGACTCCTGCAGTCTGGTGTACACTGGTGGCAGTCTGCAGAGGAGAGTACATTGGTGCACAGACTGGAAGCTGGGAAGGGTCAATTATTTTAACTAGAAGGGTTTAGCAATACTCTTGACTTGGGAATACCATTGGTGTTGCCTTTTACCTTCCAAACAGGTCTTGTTTCACCAATTTCACCATTCCCTTTTCTTCCAGCCACTAATATAAGTGAACTACGTTTTAGAGAGGCATCTGGGAGAACTGGATGCTAATGCTAAAATGTTCTGTTACAAGTTGGTTTTCAAATGATGGAACACCTGCAACAGGCCCTTAAGAAACGAAGGATTAAAAAAAAAAAGGGGGGGAGAAAACCCCTCTGATAATTTTACTGCAAAATGGATACTTCATCTCTGTAGAGAATAAAAGTGTCATTGATCTCTATGATAAATTATATCAACAGACCTTGTTCTTGTCATTATAAAGATGACCTTGCCTCTGTTGTAAATCAAAAGCAACCAGGGATTTGTAGCTCTTACAAGATCTTCAGGGGGTGGAAAAAATTACTCTGAAGCTGCAGCCCATTTTGGAGGTAAGGGCAGTGCTCCTCGGTTGCATCAGGCTTACACTGGGATAGATTTCACTCTCTGTTGGATGAATGCTGTGTACTCCCGCTTTTAAAAGTATGAGATGAAAGGACAAGCAACATGGGAAAGTTTGGTCTCTGGCCAGGAGGGGTGGTAGATACATGATGATTCTTCTTTAATCAGAAGAATTCCTAGAAACATTCTCCAGCCAAGGTTTGTGTGCCAGTTGTGTCCTGTTGAGTGACTCTTCTGTTTATCCATAAATACTTTGGTGGCACTTAAAGCTGGATAATACAAAGCATTTCTTACTTTGCTCCTTTTAGACTTTGAATTAAAACTGAACAGTAGTACTTTATTTCTTTTTATAAATGGAAAAAAAAAAAAAGGCACATAAGGTCTTAAGAATTAAATGGTTTTGAATTGTAACATACCTCAGAGTACAACCCTCTTTGCAGGAGCCCAAAACTGATGCTAGAGGGGCCATGGAGATCACACTTTGAACTGGAGCCCTAATTGGAAAACCAGCCTGAGTGTGTTAAATAAAGTTTACTATCTTACTTACCAGTTTCCAATCAGTTATCTCTGATTTCAAACAAAAAGTGTTTTGCTTGTCTTCTTTCTTAAGTGGAGAAACTAAAGCAAAGAGAGCCCATCCTAGAGACAGATAGTGGTTAGAGCTGGGTTGGCTTACAGACCCGTGAGTCCTCTGGCTGACACAGGGCACTGGTTTAGTGGATACTTTAGGTCTGGCTTGGAAGCGCTTGTATAAGGAACGGTAAGAACAAAACAATCTTGAAACAATTTGCATCATTGGGAAGAAGCTTCTGGTCTCAAAAAATACTGGCACGAGAGTAAAGCCTTCAACAATTTCAACCAGAACAGAAATGTCTACTGAGTGCGAGCCTCGCAACTATGGAGGCAGCAACAGAGACAGAAGAGACTGAGGTTTTTCCTTTAATTCCATTCCTGGGATGCAGGGCATCTTTCATACAAACACACAAACCTTTATCCTGGTCTCAGGTAGTATAATGTTGTTTGGTGTGTGGTGGAGTCCTTCATACTGTGCACATCCAGGCACAGTCTTGTTAGATGTTTTTAGAGTTAAGTCCCAGTAGGTAACTGAGGTTTAAGTAGGGGAAGAGTTTGCACTGGCCAATCTTCTATACCTGCCACTGTTCACATCTGGTCCTTTTGGGATGGATAAGGTTTAAGCTAGTGGCAAGCTAGCAGGCAACAAGTTAGGTAGTAGCTTCCTTGATTTCCATGAAGACAAATTCACTCTGACACTAACTGCCTTATTCATGAGACCAACTCTTGCATCCCTCACATTCCTCCTGTTAAGGATTTCCCATTTCTATGATATAAGGTGGTCCTACAGACATCAGTCCTCATCCATTCCTTTCTGAATAAGACAGAATCTTAGAGTTGAAGTTCCTGTTCATGTAATTAAAGGCATATCATTATGCACAGGCACAAGGGGGCAAATTAAGGTTGCACAGTCAGTCTTGATTCTGGCATTTCCAACTTCTAACTGTTTGAGAGAATGTGATTGCTGCTACTTTGTCCATTGTATCCTCTTACACAAGTTAGAGGACAAGTTTGAATTCTCTAATAAACACTGAGATGGTAGCATTTTGTAGGGA